>NW_008246060.1:5826881-5827333 GCF_000691975.1 Corvus brachyrhynchos
AAAGAGAAAGCAGTAACACTTGAGGACAAGGCTGTAGTCCTTTCCATACTTAGCTTCTTTTCTAACAGTGGTTTAAGAGATGATTTTAACCCATTCTCAGCTAACTTCCCCAGAGATATAGGAGATTATTATGAAACTCCTTCTGACTTTTCTTTAGCAGGTTTCATGAGAAGAATGCAGAATACAAAGCAATGTTTGTACTGAAATGTCTTATGGGTAAGTCAATACACCTGCTTTCTGATACTTCAAAGTTGTTTACCCTTTGATGTGCTTTTCTGAGTAAATAAATATTGGGAGGAGAAGGTTTAGTTCCCCAAAAATAGTTGTTTTAGAGATGTATGGAATCCACACCATCCCCACTTTGGCATTTTCATTTTCCCCTTCTCTAAACAGCAGCATTTGTACAGCTGAGGGTTTTCTTCTGCAGTGACTAAATCCATGAGACTGTAGTT
>NW_008246060.1:5827375-5840032 GCF_000691975.1 Corvus brachyrhynchos
CTAGAGCATAAGAAGAAACAGACAAAATTCATTTGCAATTCGTATCAATCTACACCACAAGAATTATGAGGTATAGTCAGTCCAAAGTGGGGCTGAGCCCAAAAGAACAGGGCACAAGGAGCTATTGAAACAGCTCTTCCCCATAGGCCCTCCAGCAGTTCTCCCTTCGGCTACAATAATGGAGGGAACCCAGCAAGACATTTTGTCCTAAGTAAATCAATTCTTCCCTATGTCACATCAGAAAAAGCCATAAAATCAATAGAAATGTAATGAGCTTATTACTTTGAGGGGGAAAATCAGTGGGTTCCAGAAGGTCTGGGGCATTGTTTTGAAGTAAACTTCTGGAAACTTAGGTCAAACTGAGGTTTATTAAAAGGAAGGTTATTAAAAATAAAAATGAAGGTGATAATGACTTCTGCAGTAGACAAATGTTAGATCATGAAAAAAAGTGAGGCATTCAGACTGGTAATAAACTGCCAAAAAAACCATACTATTCAAAATCCACAGTGTTTTTGTGTACATGAAATCATAGGCATTAGAGATGGAAAGGAGCTATTACAGTCTCTTCCTTCACCTACCACAACAGGATATCATCTCCCAGCAGAGGACAATATTAAACTGATAATATATACAGCTAGCAATAAGGAGAAAGAAGAGAGAAAACACCTTCAAACAGGAAGCGTGTTCAAAGATATTCCTCAAGTCTAAGGAGTTCTATAATGACTTATTGCTTAGGCTTTTAAAAATATTTAAAAGCTTGAAACATGTAATTCTTTCTTTGTCATGGAGGCCATTGACCCTAGTAAAAGATGGGAAGAAACATTAGCAAATGCTGCCTGTTTCATATGGGTCACAAAAGACTGAACCTGTCAAGAAAATAGGTCTAACTCACACGTGCTGTCTGATGTGTTAACAAGGAGTGTATGATATGTGTCACTAATAGCTACATCCTTTGCTCCAGTCACGATTTTGTCCCAAGCAGTATTCTTCAAGACTATACCCACGCTCTTCTGCATTCCCTTCCACTTTTAGAGGGTATGAAAAGAATACTTCTATGGCTAGAAGAGCTTTACGAATCCACAGCATGTTGCTCTCTGTATCCTTCAACTCCAACATGTATTAGAGATTAGTTTGTATCTATAAAAAGAACTACAGCTGTTCATGCTCATCTACTTACAAGAGACTTGTAAAGCATATATTAATTAGGGAAAATTTCTTTGTGAGCACTTCAAAACCCTTGTGTGTACTCTCTGTGTAGCTAACAGCTTTGCCTTCCTTCACCTCTGCTGTGTCTATAAAAATTATACAGGGGAAAGCCTACAAATTTCATCTCGTCTGAATATCTCTACAAGTGGTTCACACTGTAACCCCTGCAGTATTTGGAATAAATTATTATTAGTTCATATTTCATCTCATCCTAGCAGATTTATTTGTGTCCTGTATCCTCCACTTGGCAGCCATTCTCTTGGTTTTGCTGTCTCTTTACACCCTTCAACACAGCTGACTGATTGGATTAAAATAATTTAGGACTGAAATGATTCATGTTTCACTTAAAGTCAACTGTACAGGCTGTTCTGCAGAGACTGCCTGTAGTTTACCATGCACTTGGACATGTTCCAGCGACTTGGAGTGGGACAGGATGAGGGCAAATCTGAGACACTTCCCTTTGGCCTTTTGTACTCCAGCAGCTGTTCACAGAGCAGGCTGCTGGCAAAGGCAACGGCAAGAAGTGCTGGGAGTTAACACACAAGGTCTGCCCCTTCATGGGGGCACAAACTCAGGCTTGGGTCACCAGTGAAAATGTTTGGTCTGATCATGCAAGCAATTTTGCAAAACTGCTGAGCAATTGGTCACTACTGCTGGACCTGCAAAGGAGCTGCCAAGAGCCAGTGTAATGAACGGCTGCTGCAAGCCAAGACTGAAGGATTGCATGAGGCAGCAGCCATACATTGCCAATCTTTCCAATTTTCACATACAACCAGGGTCTGACTCCCTTTGTTTTCCACGTTACATTCACATGTTATACTTTTGGAAACTTTTTTACACCCACCACTGAACTAAAAAGTGTCATAATAGAATGTGACATTGAGTATTGACAGTTCACATATTCTCAAGTAAGACAGAATAGCAAACAATATTTTCCTTGAAGTCATGTGCAAAACCCACAGCAAGTTTGACACCCAGAAGTAAACAAAGACACCTCCAATGCTTTTTTGGGTGTTTCTAGAGCTCTAGGGTGTAACACGGGTAAGTCACCATTCCATGTGTGCCTGTTGTCCTCAGGGTGCTTGGTGCCATTTTCTCCTCAGACCATCCCAAGAAGTGCCACCATGTCCCCTCATCCTCTGATCCCTCAGTGAAAGGTGCTTCCATCTCAGTAACTCTGGCAGGGCACCTGCCTGTCTCTGCTGCTGAAACCACTACTGAGAGAGTGCCTTTATCTGCAAGGCAGGGTTAGTATCAGACAATGGTATTTCAGTGGCTGATAACAAGTATCTCTGTTCAAATACTTGTGTTTGTAGCCTTGCAGTTGCTAATGTCATAGGAATGTTATAAATAGGTTTATATAAAAGCAGTCTTAAAACAAATAAATTATTATTAGTGTCATTCCTAGCACCTTTAGACATGGGCCACGATCCTATACACTAAATGATTACTGTACCTCCCTTACCCCTAATTTATAACCTAAATGCTCATTTTCAAATTTATGCAATCTTCACAGTTGACAAGATTTACAACCTGTCCTATTTACTTCCCTTCTAAGGAGAACAGACTGAGTAGATCATCAGTGTAAGCTTAATAAAGGCAGAAAAGTTTCTCCACAGCAAATCCAACCTTAACAGTCTGATACAAACCAGTTATAAAAAATTTTTTGGTGTTTTGTAGGAAAACACTTATTTTAGTTACAGCAGTTCTGGCAGCAGCAGGGCTCTGCTGGAGACACACCACAGGAATTCTATATACCCAGCTTGCAGAGCAGAGCAAATGCTGCAAGCGTCACATCGGTGTAGGAAAATCCTCACTCGCTGAATACAGAGATGTCAAAATCACATGATATGAGACTGCAAAGCTGGACTCATGGTGGTTGGTTCGCCTATTACCCTACAAACACTTTTGGCAATGAAATTGGCTCTTGAAATTAAGATTCACTAGAAACTGGAGGTAAATAGTAGGACTACCCCAGTGGCTGCTAAAAAATGGGAAGGGATTCACCTCTCTTCAGAGTGACCTTTTCTTCCCTACCCTTCTGTTTAGTTTTTTGTTGGTTTTGGGTTTTGTTGGGGTTTGGGGTTTTTTTGGTTTTTTTTTTTTTCCCCCGGTTGGTTTGGGGTTTTTTGCTTTTTAAACTTACACAAACACCTGTATTTCTGTAGATATAGTACCAAAGATACTTTCAGTCACTTTCAGGAAAATGTTAATCAACCCTTGCCAAGGAGACTTTATGTGGGAGAACCTTTTTAAGATCCACTTTCATTTGGGTTGCTGCAATCCACACTCAGTCATAATCCACCAGATCTATGACTCAGAAGCACAGCAAAAATGGCTTCTGATGCTGCCTGTAACTTGGAGGATAGGTAGAATGTGTAACTTCATCAGGCTTGAGTCAAGCCTTAGGTATAGTGTGGAGCAGAGAGAGCTGCAGTTCTGGTTAAGCTGTGCCAGTGCACAGACATAACCTGAGCGTAAAGCTCACCATGCACATAAAAAAATAAACATGACATCTATGTAAATAACTTCCTAAGGGGAATTTTTGTGGGGCATTACCCACAATGTAAAAGCAAAGCCATTTCTCATTTCCCTCAACATTTTCACTTCACTGTGACTTCCACAAATGTACAAGAAGATGGTTTGGAAAGAGACACAAAAATCTGAGACTACATCATTGAGGATGAGGTCTCCAATGTAAAGTTCCATAGAGGAACATTTCCTGAATAGGCTGTGGGACACTTATGGGCATACTTAAAATTGCTACCATGTGTTCCACTGACTGGAAAAATAGAAAGGAGCATCTATACCCTTCCACACAGTGCTATGCCTGAAAGGTTACAAAGAAAGTGACTGTACCTCAAATGTAACAGCATTTCCTTCAAAAGCCCCAGTACTTCAAAAAATGTATTACATACACCCAGATGCGCCCTTTGCTGTAAAACTGGTAAAACTGCTTTCTTATTAAGTTTTTCAGATGCCTAAAGTAAATCATATGCATAAATATTTACACAACCCCTCAGGACACACAAGTGAAATGAAGGACTTAAGGGTATGTTAGGTCAGTACTAAAAGTTACTGAATTTTAAAAATATTTTTCCATACTAGTATTTGCTGCTAACTCCATGGAACTTTACATTAATATTTTTTCTAACTTTCAGATTCTTTAAAGCCAAGGTTAATACTGATAAGTGAGCTGAGCTGCAAATTTGATTTGATGTAGAAACCAGCAAGCACTTTGGTATAGCAAACCCTTACTAAGAGGAGGAACGACAGTCCTGAAAAAAATAATAAAAGTTTGAATCAGAAGTTCAAGATTCTATTTTCTCTTTTTTCCATGTTGTCGGTGTGACCTTGGGAAAATTACCTAATCTTCTCATATCTCAGTATTTCTGCCTGTGAAATAGAGATAATATTCTCTTCATCATCATGTGGCTACTCTCAACTAGCTTTTACAGTTTGTTCCAAGACTCACAACTGGAAATACAATTTTTTTTTCCATTTCTTTTATTCACGTTTTCTTCCTTTGCTGTACTGTTATCAAAACATCTAAACTACACTGTTACATATGAAAGACAGAGATTGTTACTGAAGGGGATAAAGGGTGCATAGTCATTATTTTTCTCATCAGAAATAATTTACAGATCCCCACCACACAGACATTGTTTACAGGTAACATGAGTGAAGTAGAATCAGGCATTTTATTGGTAAGTCGTAACTAAGAAAAATTTGTAGCATGCAATTGTGTACATGTTTTTGATCAAAAGCCCTACATGAAATATATATGTTTTTCCCTTGAAGTGAGCAAAGTCAAACAGGTGGTAGAATAATTTTTAGGGTTTTCTGCTCTAGAATTTGTGGGGCAGAAATCGTTCATGGAAGAAGGGAATCCTTGACTAGCAGTGTCATCCAGGAAACAAGAGCAAAATAAACAGTATGAAGCACTACAAAATCAAACATACAAAGTTTCCACAAACTTTCCTGACTATTGCCTAGAATGAAAATAAGAGAACACTGTATAGTTTAGCCTGCTCTGAACATCAGATTGTTGTTTCTTCCCTGTCCAGACATGAGCTATGCTTTCAGGACCAACTTCTACTTTCATGCACAAAAGAGCTCCATTAATATCAAAGGATTTAAAATAGGGCAATTCATCAAAGCTTGAACTCCAAGAACTGTTAAGAACATAGTAAGGCTCAGCCATGAAAGGAAGGAAAGAAGGCAAGAATAAGACTATACTCTTAAAAGCTTATAGAAGAATTTCTAGTGGCTGGAGCATGTGGCTGTTACCACAGCATGCCAGATTCTCCAAGGTAACTGTCCAGTGCTGACCTGTGAGTTCAAGGAAACCAGCTCTCATCAGAGTTCTGGCAGTATTAACATACACTACACTGACTGGTCATAGCTGTAAACACATAACCACAGAATAGAACACACGACAGTGTTTTCAGTAATACCCCTTCCCTTATTTGTCTGTATTAGATATGCTATGCAAGTTTACCTTTTAAAAAAAGGAAAACGAGAAAGAGAGGTTTGAAAACAAACTAAGTAAAATTGGTTTTCTCTTTTTTTGAAAAAAGTTTCAGATCTGAATCTACAAGTTCTTTCCCAGTGTGACTGCTCACCTTCATCCTGTTGTGCAGACTGCAGAAATCCTGCTCAGCTCAGTCCACATCTCTTAGAGATTCTTCTCATTTTCCCTACTTCCAGCAATGAGGGAACAGTCAACTCTTCTCTAGTTAACCCACAGGGTCAGAGGGAAGGCCCTTGCTTACCCTTTCCATAAAGCTGCTAAGAAATAGCTGTTCCTCACCTCACTTTCCTCTCAAACCCTGATCTCCTGATCAGGACTCAGCCCCCTTCTACATGGCAGGTCCTGCAGTCGAGTGTTCCTTGACACACATCCCATGGACAGTCCTGCTTTCAAGCCCTCCCAGCAGTATCACCATCTTCTTCTAGTTTTCAGTATTTCACACTTCTAGTACCCCCTTCCAAGCAGCCCCAATGCCCTCAGGTGGCAAAACCAGCATTAATTAAACACAGCTCCCTCCTGGCTTTTAAAGACCTATTTATGGTTCCACCTTAACATGAAAACAGATGGAGTCTGGGCTTATAATAACCCTCCAACTGTGATTTAAAAATATGAATCCTTTTGATGCTGCTGTCCTCAGCTTAAGTGTCTGAGTAACAGAAGGACATGGCAGAACCCTTAGTGTATACTGACAGATCTTATTCAAAGTGCTATTTTCCAGATGCACTTGTTAAAACTCACTTTCTGCTGCTGCTCAGTGAAGTAAGAAGAGAACTTAATCTGATGAAGGACAGAGTTGGGGTAGTAGCATCAGGCAGTGTGGTGGTTCATCACATTCACTGCATGGATTCCTTTTGAAAACCATTCCTCTGAAAAACAAAAAGCCACACCAGTCTTTCAGGTTCAGGATCATTATGTTCAGTTAGATGAGAAGTAAGTTTCACACAGAAAGAGCTGCTCTCTTTAGGCGCTGTAGATACCATTTTTTTCACCTGAAGGAATTAAAACCATGTAAATTCCATGAAATATGATGTGAAACTGCATTTCAACAAATCACACTTACTTTAATTCTTGTTTTAGCCCAAACTGTCATGGTAGACTATGACCAAAGGCAAAGGAAGCAAGTAAGAAAACACAACTCAGGATACCCATTAGCACTGCATCAAAATAAACTGTCCGCAA
The DNA here is from genome assembly GCF_000691975.1 of Corvus brachyrhynchos. NCBI lineage: Eukaryota > Metazoa > Chordata > Aves > Passeriformes > Corvidae > Corvus > Corvus brachyrhynchos. Next base: position 5,834,295 of record NW_008246060.1, read on the forward strand.
ATAAAGTAGGGAATCCAAAACTGTTGGAAAACAGTAACTTCATATGAAACAGGCATATTCTCTTTCTGTTTGTGGGCCAGAAAAGGGACTCAGAGTTACCATCTTGTGCCAGATTTCTCCTTGCTCCTTTCACTGAATCCTTGATTTTCCTCACATGCAGGAGACAGACCATAATGATTCCAGAGACAGGGCTAAGGAGGCCACAGCACATATTACAGAGCTGCATCTTGCAGCTTCCCTTCATTGTGCTGTTTCCTGAAATAGAAAGAGTCCCATCACAGCTGAACCTGCTCCATTTTCACTGGGTCACAGTACAAAGACAATTACATATTAGAGCAGCTCATGAACATGGCAACAGTGTGAGCTGCCTGAATTCCAGCTTTCAAAAATAAAATTACTCCAGGAGTTTTCAAAATAACACAGCTGACTGTCCAGCAACACTGGAAGCCATTTCTGGGAAACCCAGGATCTGGCGTTTAGGATCAGGGCATTTCTTTTGCCAAAAGATAGTCAAGGCCAGATGTGTTACCAGAACAGCCATAGAAGTAGGAATGGCATGATACCAGTAAAAACTTACAGCAAAAGGATTCAGAGAATTCAGCCATACAAGGTGGATCCTGATGGAAACTGAGTTTCTCATCCACTACTTAAGCGGAGTTCTCTGAACAGAAAATCATGGCAATTAGACAACTTCATGGGGATCATAAATCAGTTCTGAATTTTTCAGTTAAAAACCAAAAAGTCCAGAGGCAGTAAAGCAATATCCCCTACTAAGAACTTTGTGTCTTTGTGACTACTTGCTTAAGATTTTCACAATACTAGTATTTATTCTCCACTTCAGGACTGGAGACAGAGATTTGAGAAATGATTCTGATAGTTGAAGGACATTCAATTGAACTTCAGCAACTGAAAATCTTTGGAAGTCCCAAATGCAACACTCACAGCTATTACATATACAGTGCAAGTTACACCAAATTACACTCAAAATGTTGGTTGATTTGACAAGTCAACAGGACCCCACAATGTTTCTGTTTCAACATGTGACTAACTTGCAGGCACTTGTCTTTCTCTGCTTCCTCCTTCCAAGAGCTAGTGGCTTGGTTCCAGCAGAATTATTTGACTTCAATAAAATTTGACTGTTACTAGTTTACTTGATCTAAACTTGAAAGTGCTCATAAGAAGAAAAAAGCTCATCACCGAAACTTTTATTCCTTCCCCTTTACAACTCATATCCAGCCTGTAAAGGAATGGGGTAAGGACCAAAATAATAAAAATGGAATAAAGAATAAGACATTCCTGTTGACTTGTCTGGGAGCTCTATTCTTGTTAACTCATGCACTGTCTGAAACAATGGGGGAATTAAAACAGGTTACTTACACAATAAGATCTGGAATTTGTATCCCACTTGTCCTCCCCTAGCCCACTGAAACTCAGTTGGAAAGCTTGGCTGACCCTAAACAAACTTTGAATTACTGAAACTGCCAATAAAGCTACAAAATAAATTGATTTATTTTACTTATTGTGATTGTACAGATGTGCTCTAGAACATTTTTTTGACATGGTGTGCCTTTACTAGTCCTTCATTCTACTTACTGCATGAAAACATTGTGCAAGGATGGAGCTGATTGCTCAGTTACCGAATAGTGAGCTGTAAATTTAGCACCTGACCATCAAGATCTTTCTTCAAGGCTGGGCACCAAGATGCTACCCTTTGAAGAAAAACATATGGCACTCACGCTCCAGCAGCAGCTAAGTTAAACTCAGCTCACAGTTTCCTAAGCAAAGATTATCCCAGTCTTCATATGTCCCAGTGAAAACTGCTTCAATAAATCAATGGGCTCAACTGAACAAATCATCAGATCAAGGCACCAAGTAACCAAAATGAACAAGACTGGTACTCAGCTGACACTGCTTTGTGGTAAATATCAAAGGTAGTCAGTTCTGAGTCAGAGTATGGCATTAACTCCTTCTGTGAGTTGGGCAATTCAATTTAGTGCAGTACCCAAGATTATCTGTAAAAGGCCGTATCATTTACTCTTGGAGTGCTGCAAGGCACATTCAGGAAGGTTTTACATACTCAAACAGAAGATTAACAGTGCCTGTTGTAACAAAGATGCAATGATGGGTTAGTCAATCTTCAATGGAGAGATGCAGAGAGATACCACGGGGAAAAAAGTGGGAAGAGATTCACTTTTCCCTTTATAAAAAGAGCCTGCATTTACAAATGAATATTTAAACAGTGAGAATTAAGAGGCTGACATTTATTTAGCCAAACTAACTGAAAATATTATTTTTTAAGAGAATTCCAGCTTTTCTTCTGTCTAAAATCAGTGCACAAGATTTTTGTGCTGACATTTTGGGGCCAGATTAGCCCAAATTTAGCATGAAAGTGGCACGGGTTATAAGTCAAGCAGCATTTCATGCTGCTGACAGTCCCTCCTGAATTACCTACTGCCATGACTGTGTTTTCATCCTGTACCAGGAATGTTATGCTAATAATATAGCTCAGGGAAATGACAGGAATAGTCCAAGGAGGTTGCCATGTGGACAGCCTTCTTTTTTTATGTTTGAGCAACACTCTAGAATTGCAATTCACAATGTCCTATTGAACTCTATGTAACAGCTTCACCTTTCGATTACTTTGTTTGCATGTTTGTTTGCTCTTGTATATGGGCAACACTAGGAAGCCTCCAAAATTAAGATAAGACTGAAAATGGGAATGATGGACCTCTATCTTATAAGAGTAAAATTACTAAAGGAGAGTCACTAAAAATATGATCTTCATCTGAGCTGTGCTTGCTACATGTTCCTAAGATTTTTTGTAAAATTTCTGCAAAACAAAATAATTGTGGATATCCAAAGTATTAGATTCCTTTGGCAGCTTTTTTGCCAGTGGCAGAACACAATCCCACACGAATCAGACCATTAACTGGACATATCTATAGTCCTAATTTTAAAGAAATTCCTCCCAGTCTTTTATCAGAAGGGAAGTGAAAATTGTGAGTTGTTTTGCAAATTGCCCATTTATTTGCCAGTGACAGAAGGAACAAACCACTGACTCTCCTGCCCCCTTATACAGCATGTGCAAAGGACTAGGAAAATTGTGTTCCAGCTAAGCAATCACAAATGGAACAACCTCATTTACTGGAGCTGTTACAGTCTGGGTAAATGACAGTGCAGAAGCAGGCCAGATCTGCACTCCTCTGAATGTTAGCACTCCTGTCTGAACAGTCACATCAGTGTTGCCACAGAGAAATAACACCTACACAGCCCATCCAAACCAAAGGCAGTATCTTCTTCCCAGTTACTTGTTCCTCCATAGAGGCTTTCAGAAAGCCACACTCATCACTTGTTTATTTCTGAACTCAGAACTCCTTCGGCTGGGCAGGGAGTGAGATGAGATGTCAAAAGCATTATCCCAGGAGAAAGCAACATCCATACTTTGTGCTGCAGTGTCTGCACTTTACTTGTTAATTTTCCTATCATCATTAGTGAGGAGCCCCTCAGTAGCTGAGGAGGCCAGCCTTGTTGGGTAGCAATCATTTTTTTAAGTTTCCATCCATGGTGGTCGCACCTTCAGTTTAAAATTACTGCAAATAAACTGTGCAGACAGCTTACTAAAGTACCTCATAACCCTAATGAAGACATACGGCAGAAGTTTATGAAAAATGAGGGGCCTATTTACAAGGAAAACAATGTTTCTGAGACTGATCTGAGGCTGAACAGCTGATGAAACAGTTTGGGAGATCAGATTGTGATTAGAAGAAAAGATAGAGGACTAGGAGAAAGACTTGCAGAAAATTAGCCCTTAACAGAACTATCTGAATTTTCCAGTAAAGGAAATTGCCCAGGCTGGAATGAAACTCATGGGTCAAAGGCAAATCACACTGAGTGAGTCACTGAGGAAAACAGACAGCTAAATCTATCATTAAGCTACTTTGCAGAAAGCAAATAGGATTGCTTGCACAAGATGGCCTAGCCAGTGTAGTCACAGTGCTCAGCTTTTTGTACGAAGTGGTGACCCTGAAGGTGTTTCGGGGAACTATTCCAAGGCCATTGGTAGGTAAGCAACATACTTCTGAACCATGATTTAAAATACAAGTTTAATACTGTCACTACTGCTTTCTAGAAAAACGGGACAGAGGATTTTGTCCCTCCGAACGACAGGCACAAATTTCTGGGAATAAGCCTGCAGGCTCTCTTAGAGAGTGCTGAGCAGGTAGAGCTCCCATACTTTCAAGTTCCCTGGCCTTGAGTGACCTATTGAGAAACATACAAGCTAGTGTATTTCATCCTGTTTCAAACAAAAACAAAGTCTGATCTACCACTTATCAGAACAGGATTATTGGCCAATTCCCAGTCATCCTTGCTGATACTTTTACCAGGGAGCAGAAAATCAGGTTATTGAAGGCCTTGGAAAAGTTCAGGTGTAAGTCCTTAAATCTAAGTATGATTTTTTCTATCACACACAGAATGGGATAATCTAACAGAACATCATGAAATAAACATAATTTCGCACCATCTGGATCATGTTTTCCAGCCTAAATCACTAACTAAGCTACTTTATCAGGTTGCTCACCTCATCACAAGATGCAAAATGTTTCCTTTGGGCATATAAGCCAACTTGTCAGTGGAATATTTTTGCAACTACCATTAAGTCACAATGCATATGAATATGAATTTTGGCCAAATATAAATACAGATATAATTGAGATCAATTTTTTCTTGGCCTTGTCTGTGCATCCTGTGTATTGGACCAAAAGAGCCCATTTGATGTGTACCACATTCAGTACTTGAAGTGTAAAGAGACTTGAGGTTCCATAAGGCAAGAAACTAAACCTGAACTGCGATCCTTTTAATCAGGCTGGAGCTGAGGAAGTTCTCAAAAGGGTTGTGCGTTCCAGGGATTCCATTGCTGTGTTTATCCCGGCCCGGGAGGCGCTTTCGGCCCCTCACTGCGGGGTTTTGCCCCGGGCCCGGACAGCGAGGCCGGTGCCGCCCGCGCCGCCGCCCTGTCCCTGGTGCTGACCGGGAGCGGCCCCTCGGCACAGCGCGCTCCGCTGCGGAGCACGGCACGGGGCCACCGGGGCCTTCCCAGCCCGGGACATCCTGGGCAAATCCCAGGGGGCTCCGATGCCACGGGGCACCGCACGAGTTTCCAGCGGTTCAACGCTCGGGAACAGGCTTTTCTATTTTTTTTTAACAAACTCATAAAGCAGTGGCTCTGTCATTGTACTGAGAAAACAGCTGACTTTCTGCAGGATACTTTCGGGGCATAACATAAAAAGCCAAAAAAGCAAACCAAACAGAACTGCTGAACAGAGGGATGTATGGAGCGGGCTGCCTGGTCCTTGACAGTACTCAGCAGGACTATGTGAAGGCGCCACAAGGCTCAATCTCTTAAATTATCTCAGAATCAGTATCCTGGTGGGCAATTAAATTGTTCGTTCTGCATTTTTTGTCTTCCAAACCCTTTGTCTCCTCTCGGGACGTCGTTTTAACTTTTGCACTTAATTAAAACGACCATTGCTTATCCACACCAGTGAATCAGTGGGGGAAAACAACCTTGCTGCCACTTTTCCTACGGGTCAGTGAATGAAACCACCGTTCCCACTCGTGTTGCGGCGGCGAGCGAAGGGGCTGAAGGCTGCGGGCTCCAAGCCCGCACAGCATTAACGCACAAGCTCGAGAGCTTTTGCTAAACTTGGGCAGGACAGCAGCCCCTCCCGGCCGCCCTC
>NW_008246060.1:5840621-5858484 GCF_000691975.1 Corvus brachyrhynchos
ATCGCTGAGCGAGACACTGCGAGCGGGCAAGGTGGGTCGTGCCGCGGCTACAGCGTGTCTGTAGTGGAAAGTTAAACCCTGGAGAGCCCTTACTGGCAAGGCAGAAGTAAGTAGGCGAGGCTGAAGTGTAACTTTTGGGAGGCTGCTTAGTTATCTTGCACCCTTGTTCTTATGGGCGCACCGCTACATCAGTGTGCTGTGGTGATCCCAGAGGAATCTGTGATGGCCAAATTACACTGACTGCACAAGATCCTTCTCGTAAGCCTCGCTGTGCGCTCCCCGCGCTGTGCCAGACCTCGGGCAGTGAGGAGGCAAAGCCTGCGCCGTAAGAGGTCTTGTGACCTCGATGTCAGAGCTCAGCCCTTGGTCTCTGTGGAGCTGACGGTGTTGTCTTTGGGATTGTTTGGATTTTTTCGTTCACTGTTTTCCCTTTCCTTAGGCCAAACAGTCAATTAGGCTCCCCTGCAGAAAGGCACAAATTACAGTAGTCACAGGATTGCTGTAAACTTTCCTGGTTTCAGCCCAGAGTTGGAGAATAACGAGGAAAACTGAACAGCAATACATTTTGCAGATTTCTTTTTCTACCTCAAGTCCATGTATTAGAAACTGAGCCCTGCGTTTTAATGCAGCTTGCTGCTGTTGACTCGTTTTTCTCACCTAAAGCTGGTAAGCTAAGTGCTGTGGTTACATTTATAAACAGGGCATGCTTAAAACAACAGATGTTTAGGTGTTCTTTACCTTAAAAGAAGACATTTTCTTATGGGAAGGTAAGTGCCGTGGAAGTCGTAAATATTACATGGTTTAGGGAGTGTCTTTAAAAACAATGACTGAAAAGCTGGTAAGATGAGAACTTAGTAACATACACTTAAATCTTGACAAACAGTCTGGAGGGGTATCTTCCCCTTCCCTTTCATGGTGAATCTGTCTTTCCACAGGTTTCCAGTTTAACATAGTTACCAAAAAAATCTTCAACTCTTTAAAAGTTTAATTCTGACTAAACTGTGTTGTATACCAAATCTTTTATTGTAGTTAAAGGAGGTCGGTGCAGGAAAAAAAAGGCCATGTAGTAGAGGAAAAAAGTGTGAAATACAGGGGTTTTTTTGTAAGGGTGAAAACAGTTATGGTGAAGGATCTAGAGGGAGGTGTAGATAGCAGATTGGGTTAATTGGTAAAGTGATACTGGCAGCAGCAAACAGCCAAACAGGAAACATTTTAGCTGCATTTCTGAAGGCATTATATTATAGACAAGGAAGATAATCTATCATTTTATTGCTTGAGCATATCACCCCAACATTATGGGCTTTTTCTGGAATCCACGAAGCACAGTCTTAGTAAGGTATTGACAAAGCAAAATGTGGTGAAGCCAAGTGTGAAAAATCTAGCTTCTTGAGAAAGATCAGGACATAGGACAATGTGATAAAGGGAGTGAACAATGTGATAACAGGAGTTCAGAAATCCTAAGGTCTGTGAGAATGGAAGGATTTTTAATAAATAGGTGAAACAAAGCTGTACATGGAAGTAAAGTAGGATTAGGTCAACTTAGTTCGGAGTTCAGCAGTGAAGGAAAGGAGATTGCAATGAGCTCTTTTGCAGAATAGTCTTACTTTGGGAGCAATATTGAACTTGTGCTGAATTTGTGGGGAAAAAATATCTTTGCTCTTGGTAATTACTCGTATTTTCAGTTTGTCACTGGCAAGCTAGGAATTCAGAGATAAAAGTTTTTTCCATCTCTAATGTGTCAATTTCAAATTTCTTAGCACTGCTTAGCTAATGTATAGTAAATATGTACTATTTTGTCCTGTGGATGACAATGATGATCAATCCCCAAATGGACCTGTTGATTTCATGTGAAATGTATTTAACATTGGGTTGATTCAAAACTTTGGAAAACTCTAGGATTGCATATATTGGACAGCTGGTTCAAAGCTTGGGTTTTTTCATGTGTGTGTCTAGCGAGTAGTTTCTTCAAAGGCTCCATTCCCCTTGATTTCCCACTCTTCTGAAGGACTGTAGATAATTGTACTGGGGACAGTGCAGGAATCCATGGGACAAAAATGGTGTGTTTGTCATAAAGCTGAATGCTGCCTTCTTGTACTGCCAGTTCCTCAGGTGAAGGAGACTGAAAGAAAGACAATCTTTTTGCTTGGCTTTCTTTGTTGGTTGGTTGATTTTTTTGTTTGTTTTTTCTAAAGGAAAGTCAATCCAGCTTGTTGAACATCTTTCTATTAAAGAGGAAATGATAGTTTATTCCTGTGCGGTGCAAATCTCTCATTTGCCTAGACATAAAACATTGAAACCATGACCTTATATGTATCTTTTTATGTACCAGAGATTCATAGTCTACTGCAGCTCAGAAGTCAAACTCTCAAGCAATCTGCTTCTGAAATCCTTGATGATCCAAATGATACAACCTTGTCGCTGCAGTAACCGTAATTCAAGTCTCCCCTGTCCGTACATCTAGCACAGCAGCTAAAATATAACCCCTGACTAATGTGGCCAGCTTCATGAAGTAGTAGCAGCCTTAACAATTGGAATTTCCATTACTTGTTTCCTTCCACCTTAATTTAGTACTGACACTAGAGGCTTTTATTTCATTCACTTAATGTCTGTGCACTCCCGAGCACGCAGTTGTAGCTCTCCCAAAGTCAGTTCACTGTAATACACACAGCATGGTCTCCTAGCACGTGTGAATTGTTTCCGCTGGTGTAACATCTCTGCTGGAGTTGTGGAAGGACAGCTCTGCTAAGGCTCAGAGGCATTTGCTGGAGGTGGTGGCACTCTCCTCTGCCTGGTACCCATCCAGCTTCCTCGCAACTGTTCCCATCAGTCAGCTGGGAATAGCTTGGGGGGCAGGGGGGGATGCCTGGTGAGCTCTGGACAATCCTCTGATTTGATATGTGTAGAGAAAATGTCACCCTGCTCCTGGAATATGTTTTTTGTTTAAATGTCACCCCTTACATCAGTGACCTCATCTGACTTGGTGCTCAGCATAGCTTCTCTCTGAAGAGAGGGAGTTTTAAGCAAGTCATAGATTTTGACATAGCCACAGAATGCAGGGAAGAAGGAACACTGTGAGAAACAAAATAGTATTATCTGAGCAAATAAAAATTATTTTTGAAACAGACTAGCAGGCAGTTATGTAAAGCAACTTAAAACCTAATCTAAACATCACAAGCCTCTGAAAAACAAGGAAATTGCCAGTTATGTATACACAGTTTATTTCAGCCTCTGGTTTCCCAGAAGGTTTTGCTGAGGTTTGTGCTGTTAGCTGTGATGGCACTATACCTGCTGCACTGATGTCTCACCTTTGAAAACAGGGCAGGGCTGAAATGGCCGTCTGGGTGGATCATCAGCTTTTTTATTTAGAGGCTGATGGTACTGAAAGTCTTTAGGTGAGACCTGTGCTGACTATCCCTAACAAATAGAGCTGTGACTACAGCATGAGCTTCCTGTAGCATTTTAACTTCATTATTAGGAGCAGAGTTTTCTTCAGGCAGGCAGAGGGGATATAGACACAGGAGGGAAAGGACTTAGGGAAGTCTGGAGAGAGAAAACTGGAGTATTCTTTCTCCAAATTGCACCTGGTAGTGATAGTGCTGACACATGAAAGAGCTGTGGTGCTGATGTGTTGAAGGGGAATGTTGGCCGGGGCGCTGGCATATCCTCTGCACTTTCCTTTTAAAAATGCCAAGCTATGCTGAACATTTGTGCAGACAAGGATGGAAACCAAAGGAGTAGGAACAAGTGACCTCAGTTTAACATTTCATTCAAATGACAGATCCCCTAATGAGATGCCCACTCTGGTTTCTTAGCACACGACTCAACCTGAAGGATCTCTCAGATCCTTTCAGATGTCCTAACTGATAAGCAAATGGCATGTTATAGATGTGAAAGTAGGACGGAAGCACGTAGTGTTTGATTAAGCAGCATCTCTGTTTCTTAATTCTTAGCTCTGTTCAGTTTGTTATGTGGCTTTATTCTGTTCTGGGGTTTGATACCCCCTCCCCTTTTTTTACACAAATGACTGAAGATTTAGGTATGGGAAGGTAACATGCACAGAATTCACAGCCCATAAAACTGTAACCTTCCTTCTAATACTTATTTATGTGATACTGTCTTTAGTAATGAGGCAATGACTTGTTAGGTTTATCTTACTCCTGGTTTTATTCTGTTCTCCTGAACCCTTGAAATGGAGCCAAGAAAGAGCACTAAAAACAGCAGCGAATTCCTAGGAAAAGTAAAAGGAATAGTACAATGAGAGTATACCTTCAAACTTCTGTGTGTGCATCTGGCTTTCAAAAAAATAAATTCAGTACTAGATAAACTGGCAGGCCAGGAAACTCTGCCATTTTAAGTCCAACAAGTCAGTTTTGTCTTCTCAAAAGTCATCATCCAAGCATCAATGGTTCTGGACTCAGAGAGGACAGATTATAAATACTCTTAATGTAAATGTACCTTTGAGGTATTTGTGAGACATCAAAACCCTACTTTCTTCTCAAGCTGTGTCTTGCTATTTGCTTTAGTTTTGGTTGGGGCCAGTTCTACTGGCTTAGTGTAACTTTTATTTACATCTGTGTGAATTGCTGTGGTTTAATGTGGACCTCTGGCTAAAAGATAGGGTTATATGGTTTAGTCTAGTGCCTATGCAGAGATTAATTATTCCCTTGTACAAATGGCTTTTCTGGCACTGTGGATGCTAGACAGGAACTTTTATTGCTTCATGGCTTTGAGAAATTATCGACCATCTCCTTAGATAAAGACTGAGTTCTCGGTAGTGTTTGCTCTCTGCTGTTTTGTCATCAGATATTTATCATGTTTTAAGATAGGTGTTGGCAGGGTGACCCATTATCAATGTTCAAGCTGAGCTGCCTCACTCTAGTGCATTGTGTGTGTTTGCTTGTCTTTTTGATTATCAAAGTAGAACCCATTCTTTTTTCTCCCCTTTTTTAATATAATGGCAATTTCTTTCTAACCCGAAGATAAAGGAGGATAAATGCTGTGAAGAGACAGGAGAGGGGTTCTGCAGGTCCTGCACAAATTAATGACTTGAAAGGGGTGAGCATTTTTTAATGTTTGTAGCTTTACCCTGAGAGCAGAAACTTTTGGTTTTTATCTATAGTTCTGCCAACAGCTTCTTTCCTCCCTCATGCCCTCTGTATTTTAGCAATTTCCAATCTAAGGCACAAATGGTATCCAGCATTACTGTACAAGGGTTATAGTTTTATGGAACACCTAAGAACTGGAATGTAAGCTATGAAAAAAATCAAGGAATTAATTAAGGAAGCAGTTAGCTAACTATTTGTACTCTTAGCCTTTCATTTAAGTGTCACACCTTTAGAAGACTTGTACTGAAATGACTAAACAGGTATGTAGCGAAACCAGGCTCTTGTCACAGAAATTAAATGCTGATTAGAAGTATCCCGTGATACATCTTTCTGCATTCAGAAAGAATAAATGTTAATTTTTCCTAGAGAAAGCAAGGGCTGTGGAACCAAGAGCCAAACATGAAATTTTGAAAATTTTTTTTGGTGATGCTAAATGCATGTAGTATATACATTGTTCAGTTTAACAAACCATTGCAAAAGAAGGTAAACACTTTCTTGGTGCCTTTCCTGCTACATATGGAAAGATCTATGTAGAAGGAACTTGTTTTATATGTCACAGTGCAAGAAACTTAGGTGCTGAAGCAGAATTTAAAAATGGCTTTGTAGCTGTTAACAGGTTAGTGAAGAGACTTGGGTGTTTGGGATTTTAGCATGGGATTTTGTTTGCTTGTTTTATTAAAATGTGTGGTTTGTCCATAAAGTAACTGAGCAGCGTGAGGGGCTTGAGGAGCCTAGAAAGATCTGTCCCCTTCCCTGGGGACTATATTAGACCTCTGAGTCATGAAGTCTTTGCATAGTAGGTGTCTGGTTACAAACCTTTTATGGGCCTTACTCAGCTGGGATATCAGCATCTGCATTATAGCTCCCATCTATTCTTAGGTGGTATCAGAGCACGACTGAACAGGCAAGGCAGAGAGAGAACTGCTTTCATTATGTAAAACCCTTCCCTGTTCTCATTCTGTTTTTTCACTTTTTCTGTCTGCCCCATCCTTCTGTCCTGCAGCGCCCTGTTGCTGCCTGTGAAAGCGGTACAAAATGGCTTACAGTGTGACTCTGAATGGACCTGGACCGTGGGGCTTCCGACTGCAAGGGGGCAAGGACTTCAACATGCCCTTGACCATCTCCAGAGTAAGTGTGCAAAAAAAAACTCGTTGAGCTTGTTTGGGTTGGAAAATAGCAGTGGTATGTACACTTTGACCTGGCCTAGCAGAATTGAGGATCTTTGCACCTAGGTGTGAATAAAGACAATATAATGTGAACTTGAAATGTACCAGCTTGAAGTACAACCTGGCATTGATAAAGCCTCAGGAAGACAGTTCTGGTTAGTATGTTTTTATGAATGATGATAGTGTCTCTTTTAAGTAAGCCTCCAGTTCTGTTTTGTACACTGTTGTCCCTTTTTCTGCTGATAGGGGCCTCACTGGTGCTGTTTGGGGGAAGGAGTAGAACAACTCTGAATGGGAATACAGAATTATATTTCTAGAAAATAAACATGTAAATACGCGAAGTCAGGTGTTAAAACTGAACAAAGACAGGGATGTGTCCCCTCTTGTGATGGGGTAAATAAATTAGATAAAAATTAGACATGTCAAGCAGAAGACTCAATAGTACATAAAATACTGTCTTAAATTATGCAGAAGCCTTCCATTTGCAGCTGACAAACAGCATGTGATTTAATAATTAATTACCTGGTGTAGCTGTCAATTACAGCCATATACTTCCTAGATGCCTTTTTTTTTATCTTCCCCTTGAAGTGTTATTTTAAGGGGTTGCCGTTCAGTACTCCTATTATCTGAATTAGCTCAGTTATTTAAATATTTTTTAACATTGTCTGGTTTCAGGAAATTTGTGTTTCCCTTACCTACTTCTCTGTTATAAGATAGCTCTGTGTAATTTCTGGTAGCTCCTTTCTCTTTTTTTCTTGTTTCTGACATTTCCAGATCTTCTCCGGAATGTTCAGATCTTTCTAGAGAGGTCTTGGTTCCTCTACAAATCACCTGCAGAGGACTTTGCAGTACAGTGACAAGAGAGGTTACTTACATAACAGTATGTAAGAGAAATACCAGAATGATTTAATCAGACAAACAAGTAGAATGCAAACAAAAGGTGTGCTCCACTGCAAAAATAATAATTAAAAAAAAAAAAAGCCACCTACACTGCTTTTAAAACTATGTTGGTTTTTTGGTAGTGAAAAAATACAGTCTGTTAAGTTGTGGGTACAAAATTTATATCTCTGCAACAAATGTGATTCAAAGTCAGTTGGTGAGCTGCTGAAGTCTTAGCTATGCTATTTCATATTCATCCTGTGAAACTGTATCATCTGATCTCCCTTGTTCTTATGCACATTATTCCTTTCTTGGAAGACAGAGCCACATTTACCTTGATACTAAGGCCTATGATGAGGAGATGTACTTTTCATAACTCCTTTTGTAGAAGCAGCATAGTAATTGCAAACAAGGCTGTTCTGGCAGTGTTATTTAAAGCAAACAAGTAAAAGACAACCTAATATACCCCCTGCCCACAAAAATAAACTCTCTTCGTAAACTCAGATTAATCTTGCTCCTGTAAATAGTGTTGGTATTTCTTTTCTCATCCCACCCAAGCTAAGTACAGAGAGGTGCCATTATATTTTTGTAGGCATTTGCATGACACTTTGCAGCCTGCACTGTATGGTGTTGATTATTTTCTTCTAAGTCATTCAGTCATACCTAGAGTCTGTCAGTCATGGGCCAGTGCTGTGGCACTTGCACTGTATACGAGACAATCAGTAACGAAAAGCCAGTTGTTTCCCAAAGAGCTCATTGTCTCAGATTGTACTCTCTGAAAGTGTAAGCACTGTGCCCAAAGGCTGCATGATTCTCCTAGGGCTTTGGAGAGCATAGAAGGAGCAGAAGCGAAACTGCAGTGGCTGAATTCCCAGAGGTGTGGAGGAATTAGCTCTTCACACAGTTGACTGCATTTTCAGCCCTAGCAGTGTCAGAAAGCCCTGTTAAATGTCTTGAACTCCTTCCCAGCAAGGCCCAGTTTTTAGCTGGGACTACTGCTTTGGCATGGGATTGGATTTTAGAGCCTGTCTTATGAGGGTAGAAGCAGACATACAGGAATTAACATAGTCTCTTTCAGAGGGAGCTGGGATAGTTATGCCTGATGGTTGTGATGTTTTTAATTGGAACATAGTTTAATACATGACTTTTGATTATAATCTGGTTTTTTTCTTTCGCATCTATCACATAAATGTATCTCTAAACAGATCAGATATTCCTGTTAATCAGAAATTTGCAGTCATAAGTGAGTTGACCTATGAATTCAGCCATAACTGCAGTCTTAGTGTGGTGGGAAAAGGGAAGCTGTACTTACATTTTTAAGGTATTCCTGGTGGGGAGGAGAGGAGAGAAGATAACTGTGAGGAAGATCTCTCTCTTGGAAAGGGTACACAGCTCTGAATGTTGCTAGCAGATGCTGTACACCTATTTATGGACTGGTTTTGATCCACAGCTGCCCTGAGATGAGATTAGACTTTCTATGTGCAAGATGAGTCCTAAACCCCAAATACTTGAACTTAAAGAGTATTATAATTGCTTTTAATACCAGATGTGCCGTGGCCCTTTTGGCTACATGTGCACAATGTCCCTCTAAGCCTGCAGTCAGGGTTTGCATGCAGACATTTTCATTGTGCTCTGACTGCCCCCAATTAATTAGACTGTTTGTGGGTGGGCCGCAGAGAACAGAAAGATTCCTCCTTTTTCATGAGGGCTCTGTGCTCTTCTGTCATGATGCAAGAGAATTGCCTCTAAGCTCCTGAGAAAGATGATGGAAAGGGTCTAACACCCCAGGGTTGTTCATCCCATCTACAGTATTAGACCAACATGTTTCCAAGGACCCTTCTGAAAGAGGACACCAGTATTGTGCCATTATGAAGTTAGTCCACACATAGACATAAAGTGGGGACCTCTTGACCTGCACTCTGTCAGCCGGCCCTATACAATTCCCACCCATCTTGCACTTTACCTGGAGAGCGGGGGAGAAATCCTGAAGGTCTTTGAAACCTGCTGACAAAAGCACGATTCAGGATTGTGGGATTGCTAATGCTTTTAACACAGTGGACTAGGAAAGGAATTGCCCAGAGCTGTTTGGCACAACAAATCTTCAAAATGGTGTCTGAGACACTGTATTTTTTTTCCGTTTAGGTAGGCCCAGGTAATCAGCTCACTGCTGAATAGTCAACAGCATAATGCACAGGAGTCACAGTCAGTCAGCTGGGTGACAGGTGAAGATGTGTTCCCCTGAAATGGATTGTTCTACTTATCTGTTCTTTATCTAAAAATAAATGCCTGACTAACATAGGGGGTGGGAAGAAGAAAAGAGGAAACAAAAACAAGTAGGGAAGAGTTAAGGTCACTCTGCAGCTTTCACACTCCTTTAACAATAGCATTGGGAAATCATCTGTAAACTATTTTTCCAGTTCCCACCCTGTGGACAATCCTACCCACTAGAAAAATTCTGTCATGAGTTGTCAAATTCTGTCATGAGATGTCATGAGCAGGTAGCAGAGGTAGGAAAACAGTATTGACAGACTTAATAAAGCTGAACGTCTGTCAGCCCTGCTGAAATGAATGAGGCTTGCAGGTCGTTGGCAGTGCTAAACGCTGTCACCAGTGGCGTGATCATATACGTAAATCTGCTCTTTCCAAATTGACATGGGCAGCAAAGCTGTTTATTTCCTCCTCCTGCTTGAACTGTCTGGAAGCAAGCAGAATTCATTAATTTTATAAACCTAATCCTCTGTAAGAAGGCTTTTGGACATAGTTAATTATCTAAGTGCTCAGTTGCCATGTTACCTAAGATGGTACAGTTGTGCATGGTTGGATGCAATAACCATGTTCTGAACATCTTCATATGTTTTTGAATCTTTATTTCTGAACACTAAACTGTTCTAGTGAGTCAGGCTGGCTTGCAGGTGATGCAATGAAGGTATGAAGGGACTATCATCATCTAGGTAGTGGAAATGGAAATATTCCCTAAATCACTGTGGTAACTCACAACTGGTATATTCATTCTGCAGTTATCCATACGGTTTTGTATTTCCTGATAGAGAGGTTTTTCAGCTGCTTGGATTCCAAATCAAAAGGGAGCCTGAAACAGGAGATAGTGTTTAAACAAAACAAAAACATTAAAGAACTACTTTTCTTTATTTGATTAAGTGATGAAAAGGTTGAAATCTGATGATGATGTAAGTGCAGGGAGGGAAAACAGCAAACACTGCTATAAAAAGAATTTAATTAGCTGATCTGTATACTTACTCTGCTACAAGCAGCCTGAAACAGCTTTTTGAGTATGGAGGAAAACCCTGGTCTAGCATTTTGCTGTCTGTTTCTGCAGGAGCAGGAAGGTTTTTTCTCACAGTTGTTAGGATCTTTGCTTTTATCAGCATCTCTTCCTGATTGCTTCCTGTCCCTCCTCCACTCCCTAGCATACATATGCCAACCTCTGGCTGTCACTGCCTTTGCTTTAGAGGAGCCATGTGAGAGTATTCATTTCCTGTGGGCTATTGCATATCGGTGCCTTACAACAGACCACTGAGGAGTGAAGGCAGTCTGTCTTCACCTTTTTTCTTCTGTTCACGAATGCAGGAAAACCTCAGATGATCTGGGTCAGGCTCTGTGCATTCTGCAGCTGTCCTTTGAATGGCTGTGTGGGGCTGTGCATAAATCATAATCAGAAAAATGCAGTTTACCTGTATTGAACTGAATCAATTCAGCAAATTCTCTTGAAGTGCTGATCCCACATCATCTGTTAAGCATCCACCTTCGGTGAATCAGACTGCTGAGTAGCTGTCCTACAGCTGCAACAGCAGCTTTGAGAGGGTTTTTAAATCTCCAAATAAGAAGTCCTCCACGATATCAAAAGCTATAGATTAGTATTTATAATAGTTGGTATTCTACAAAACTAACAGATAAATCTGGTGTCCTCTAGAAGTCTAGGAGTCTTCCTCTTCAACTCTTACTCAGTAGAGATGTTTCCTTTTTCCTTTAAAGCTCAAATGACAGATTCAACTTCTCAGAAGGGAGTGAACCATTTAGTATAGCGACTGTCTTATGCCTAGATAAACTGTAGTAATTTCTTATGCCTGAGCAGTTTCACATTCCTCCAGTCTTCTTACAGTTTAACTCAAAATAGTTCCTTGTGAGAGGAAAATTAAATACTTGCAGGCCAGCTTTTCAGAACACTCTGAAACTTCACTATCTATTTTTTTGATAAAACAACTATTCTGTGGGCCTCAGCATTTCTTTGGGATAATCTATTTAATTTGTTGGTTACTTCTTGAGTAACAGTCACCTCCTCTGAAGTTACAGCATTCTGAATTTTATTACCTGCAATTATTTGTTGTATATGCAAATCTGTCAGTGTCATAGGAGAGTGCTACTTATTTGAGGTGGTATGTTTGCTTTCAAACTAATTTGCAAGCCAGTTCTGGTATGTTTACAGCTACATTGGAAATGATTGTGTTTCTGTGAGCCTGAGCCCTACAAGTAACTCTTCAACCTCCTGATTTGGTATTGTTTATTTGAGATGTTCCAGTAGACAGCATCTGTACTATAAATGGCAGCTCAGTGTACAGGGCATCTGTATGATAAGGTTCCATGTCTCATCAAACACAAGTGTCATGTCAGACAAGGAGAGGGGGAGCATATTCTGTAGTTGCATTCCATTTAAATAATACTTGTTGGACCAGAGAAATGAGTTCTGGCACCTGCAGATCAGAAAATCCCAGGATACTGGGAAGGCAGTTCAAGTCCCTGCTCTGAATAAAACAGAACAGAGTTTTAAATATGGCTGTGCAGGTGCTCTAAGAGGTAAGGCATTAGTTATTCTGAGGTAGACAACATTTCCTGTCTTGACGAAAAATACTGTATCAGGTCTGAGGAGTAATCCCAGTGGATGTTTCACCAGAGCCACTAACACTTTAAGAGAAGGTTTGATTTCAGCAAATACCTAATTTTGTTATCCAAAGCAGTTCCAGCACAAGGTGAGTTTTCCCTTCTGTGTAGACAGTCATGATAGAAATAAGAAGCTTGCGTTTTCTTTCCTTGCAGAAAATATTCTGAAAAATCCATGAAGTTTGTTGTTGTAACTTTAAACTCAAGGGTGTTTTTGTTGAACAGTGCTTTTCTTACCATTTTATTTAAACTGTAGCATGATAACATAATGTGATTTGAATGCATGTATTGTACTTGGCAAAATAACTTTCAGGAAGAACGTGTAGCTAGCTGCAGCTCTTGGTCAAATGATTTCTCCTTTAAATCAGGTATGTACTTGGAACATAAAGGCAGCCCCTCTTATCTGTTTGTGTGATTGAAGTAATCACTAAATACTAAGCCCACTGCTGAAGGTCAGGGGTATATAAGGAGTATATGTGCTCTGCACAGAAACTGTGTGCAGAGAAATCACCTATTTCAGGCTGTGTTCTTCAATTCTATCTGTTCTGAATTTCAGGAGAAACATAACACCCTGTTAGAATATAGGCCAGATAAATGTGAGTAATGGCCTGTAATAGCTGAAGTTCTGGTTTAAATGGTGTTACATCATCAAACCCGCTGCTCTGACTGTTCTGACACAAAATACATAACCCATGAACTTGAAGCCCTTTCTTATTTCACCTCCTAAGTGCTTTTTAATTTGGAGTGTGATTGTAGCTGAATCATCAATACTTCTGTGGCATTATCTGTGAAAAGAGCTCAGTGTGTGAAATAACTGGGCTGAATAACATCTGTGCAATTGCCAGCTCAGTTATAAAGTGACTTTGCAGCTTTCTTTCCTGTGAAAGAAAGGGAAATGCAACTCTTCCCTTGAACAGGAGGTATATAGTGTTAGCTGTGAGAAGCTTCATGAAAAACTCAAGACTGGTGAAAAACTGAGTTCACAAGCGGAAGTAACAGTAGCTCTTGTGGTTTTATCGGGGAGGGAGGAAAGGGTTTCTTACCCTAAGGAAACAGATCCACAACTCAAATGAGTTCTATTCCTTTTTTGCTTGTTTAAGCATTTAACAATGTGCCCTGGCAACTGGATAATGTGGTCTGACACATTGTTCAGTCTTTGACTTAGAGTTTACTTATATGAGAATATAATTGATGTAGTATTTCAGGAAGTCCTCAGATTTACATAATTATTATTAAAGTTAATAATTTTGCAGATCCTTTAGAATGAGTAAACATCAGGAGGTAACCATTAAATATGATTTTAAAGTTGCTGAACTGTTAGTGTTTTATAATTAAAATGCCCAGTAGGATTTTTTTCAGGTAAAACTTCTTATTAGTGTCTGATGTCTGAACTCTGTAAATGACTGTCTTAATAACACAGCAGATATCTCTGTCATTATCTCCATTCTGAATACATTATTGCAAAATGTTATCCAGCCAGTGAAACACAGAGAGAAATTAGCTCTACAAATATGCTATCATTAACTTTCTATACTAGCAACAGCAGTTCCCATCTTGTTGTCTAATTAGTAGCATAAAGTATATGCTATTGTCTGTCAAAAATGTGGATATTTAAAAACCAAATAACACCAACCTTGAGTAGCAATGTGGAAGTATGAAAATGGTGTACAAAATGCAATAGTCTTCATTATAATCTAGCTTTCACAGTGGCCCGGAGCTAGCTGAGAAGACAATCTCATGTAGCCAGTTTGTGTGTAATCAGAAGTTTCTGCACATGGGTACCTGAGGTGCCACCATTTTAATGCATAATATAGCATAAAGTAGTGTCCAGTGTAATATGAGATAATACTCTCTACTGAGTTTTGTTGCAAGATTAGCCAAATGATCAATGTGCAGGTAAATTATTAGTCTCCATTGAAAGATCTTGAGAAGGGGTGAGGAAGGAGGGAAATCAGCATTAAGTAGTGTCCAGTGTAATATGAGATAATCCTCTCTACTGAGTTTTGTTGCAAGATTAGCCAAATGATCAATGTGCAGGTAAATTATTAGTCTCCATTGAAAGATCTTGAGAAGGGGAGAAGAAGGAGGGAAATTCCTGATGAACATGGTAAAAATCAATTGCAACTGCAAGTTTTGAGGAAATAAATGAATTTAAAACATTGTCTGATAATGCCAACAGTAGTGTGCTAGTAGAAATGAATAATGCTAATTGAAAAGGAATGATTTCTATATACAGCATGTTAAAGGACTGTTTCTTCCATACTAGTGTAATTAAAGCCTTAATAAAAAGGTTACCTGAGAACAAAATACCATAATAGGCTTTTTGTTACAATTGTCTAAATTCCTAAATTCTAATTTGATAAAAGCATGATATGATATTTAATAAATGGAATTCATAAAGAATTTCATTTTTTCTGGTACAGAGTGAGGACAAGGATCTCAATAAATGTGCTGTTCAGGTACATTGTGTTGCCCCGTAATTCACATTACATAGTTAAAAGCAAACAGATATCACCTGTCAAAATGTGTTGCATAGATGATGATTTTAAAAAAAAGTATTTTATTTAGCTACTATCATAAGCTCAGGTGCTAAAAGAAATAGAAGCTTGATCATATGAAGCTGGCCCTGAAGGTCAGCCTTACTGTTGGGTGTCCTTTGGGAACAGTTCTAAAATCTTCCATTTTTCAGATCTGTGAAGAGTATAGTATTTCCCCCAAATGTAAAGCTATTTATGTGTTGTTCTAAGAGATTTTCAGGAGAAAGAGCACACAATAAATAGAGAGAAGAAAGTACCTGGAAATTAGGTACCCTGAAAAAATTCATTTTCAGCTTACAAATGGCTCCAGATAATATCTTGAATGGGCTTCATACAAGGCGACTCCTCTCTTTGGTAGTGGTGGTTAGTTGCCATTTTCCCAAAAAGTCAATGAGATCTTGCTCTTCTTTTAGGAAGACTAAATGGGCCAAATGTCTTAAAGGCATGCAAATCCCCCGATGAGGGTAGAGTTACTTTCTGCACCTCCCACGTGCGTAGCTGGTGTTGTGATCATTTATGCCACAGGTGTTCAGTGCCTGGACATGGTGCATAAATAGGTTTTAACCTTTCTCCAAAATCCTTCCAAATACACTTGATTTGTAGCAATGGCAGCTGAGGATTAGGAGGAAAATAGCCTTTCACATGCTCTCACTATATTCCCACCTTTGCCTTGCTCAGAGTCCAAATTCCAGCCTCTGGGCTGTTTTGGCCCCATGCCTCTCTTGCTCAGCCATACCTAATACAGACATAAACCCTTATTCTTATTAAACATAACAGGCTTAAGGGCACATGCTTACTTTTAACAATTTATGGGTTCTCAGTTTAAAACCAGCATCAGTGATAATTAGTCTTTGTGGCATGAATAAAAATACTTGCAATGCATTGTGGTACTTATTACACCCTATGGTTAGGGTGCCATGCACACTCTTGAGAAGCCTCTGTGGGACTCTCATGCTATATTTAAAGTGTCCAGTAACTTAGGAAGCTATTTTGAATTGGAACCAATGCTACGTTTACCTCAAGCTTCTGGAATGGGACATCTTATCCAAAACTCCAAAAATACTACATGTAACCCCAGATTCTGGTACATAGTGCCAAATCAGAATGCCCTTGTATTAGGGTGAATTTGGGCTGCCTTTCCTTGATCCTGGGGGTCACTGGGACCATGCTGTTCTATTTGAGAATGTCAGCATTCTCTCCTTACCTAATCATAGCTGGTTCAAAAATGACTAAGGGCAGTTGCTACTATGGCAGGTGTTAAAAAAAGGAATAGTCGAAGCAAAAGGGTCTTTTTAATCAGCATTGGCTAAGGTTAAGTATTGTAAGAAATAAATGGATAGTATTTCTGCTAATTTTTTTTTTTTGCAAGAGTTGTAAAACACAAGTGCCCTCCTAACCTACTCTCAAAATTCCTTTACTGTCTAAAAGATTCTTATCTTACTGTTTTGCTTAAATTATCTAACAAATTATTCAAGATGAAATCCTTCTGTCAACTGTATGGGGTGGGGTGGATGAGGATCTCTGTATTACGTGTGTGCTTTGCTTTCTTTATGACAAGAAGTGGTCAGCAGTCTGTAAGCATCATCAATTGTGTGGACAGCAACAAACCACATCTACCTGAACCATAGTCTCTTCTCTGTTTAATTGACTGCTTGGTACTGCTGCTTTTCAGGGCAACACTTCTAAAATTGAGGCACGTGCTGGCTTTCCATATAGTTCTCCGTAGTTCTGGATGAATGCACAGAGTTGTGGGTATCAGACTGTTGGCACCTGATGGAAAGGGTGAACAGATTATTGAGGTGCCAAAATTGTTTGGCTGTTTGACCCCTGAGGAATAGCAAAGTTTTCCTCTGTTTTGAGGGAGGCTTTATGCCACCCTTGAGAACTGTGTGCCTCAGCTGTAGCAGCCGGCTGCAAGGACAAGTACCAATGGCTCTTGGCATTCATCCTCACTCCAGGTGAGATTGTTCTCTGCTGTCTCCTCCTTCCATATGCCTGGAATGCTTATGTGGCCTCCTTCCCCTGCCTCCTTTCCTTTCTTTATTCCCACATTCTGCCTCACCAGAATGTGCTATCCTCTCTTTGCTCCCAGCTTTTGATGCTGTTCAGATTAAGTGCGGTTAGAGTGGAGGAGCAAAGAGATGAAGACTGTATTTGGAAAATGAAAGTTTTAGACCCTCCAAAAGGTGTTATAATGTCCTACAGAGCCATGAAGGGAAAGGGAAAGAATGTGCAGGAAGGAGGTGGATAAGTACAGTACCTCATGGAAGTTCACGACTGCTCTGTGTGAAGCTGGGGGCTTTCCTGTTTCTCTGATTACATGTGTTGCTGTATTAAATAAGTCTTCTCTAGCCTCTGTTGAGGGACCCAAGCTGCAATTAATACCAATATAACTTCTGTGTTGACAATAGAGTATATCCCATTGAGAATTCCTTGAAGAGACTTTCCTCCTTTTACAACCACACATCCTATGGTCCACAAAATGATGGATTTGTCCTGCTCAGCAGCAATTCCCTTCTCCTACATATCTGTGCTTAAGTTTCTGCAGTGCAGTGGTTCCTCACTCTGCAAAATGTCATCTTAGATTGTAATCTCCAACTTTTTCTCTGAAGAAAATACGTTGAGCATAGATAGTAAAACACATTATTCTTCTTTAAAAATATATATATAAAAAATACAAGCAGATAGTGATTGAGAGCATTTCCATGAATTTCCCATGCCAAAACATGGGGATTAAGTGGTGATGAAGGGAAACAAAATGGAATTTACTTCTTGAAGGTCTAGATAATTTGTGAATTAATTCAGTTTTAATTTCATATCAGTTTTGTCTAGACCAAATTCTTTCCTAGGAAGAATGAGAAGTCTAAAGATTGATCGTTTACATGAACAGGGTTACTCTCTGGAAGAATATGAAGTGGTTTTGGTTTTTTTTCCAGTGTATGTGACTTGTCATGGAGGTTATCCCAGCTTGTGGGAACATTCCTGGCCAAAAAAATAGCGATCATCCCTTCCACAATATTGAACACATATTTGCAGTGTGATTGACAAGATGAGGAGGTGGTATATAATTGCTTTGCATGTCAAAGGACTGGCAGTGTATGAAACCAAAACTAGAACTTAGCTGCTTTATTTATCCCTTGAACAGATGCAGTACCAGCAGCTGCAGTAAGATCTTTTTTACATTCCACCCACGATTCCCTGGAGTTCATGTGTCCTAAAGACAACCTGGAAAGGAGGCAGGACACTCTCTTGTACAGTATTATATTTTATAAGTACAGTGTGA
>NW_008246060.1:5858496-5965832 GCF_000691975.1 Corvus brachyrhynchos
TATGGGTAGATATCTTTATCTCTTGCCACTCTTGAGTATTTAGCTCAAATACTTAATTTGGTCTCTACATTTTGTTTTATTAAAACTCTGTATAGACTAGAAAGCAGAATGAAGAAGTAGTTTTATTATAATTTAACACTTATTTGTCTTATTAACTGGAGCTTTTATTAGTTTTATCTGAGGGAAGCATCCCTAAAAGGACTGGTAAACAATGTTACTTCTTTTGTCTCCATTAAGTCTTGATCCTTCTCCAGTGGTTTTGCAGAGATTGGGTTGGGTTCCAATATTAAATGCATCTTCATGCTTAGGAGGCCAGGGAAGAGCTCTCACCATACAGCTGATTGTTAAGCCTCTATGGTCAATGTGTAAATAAAGGGTTTAGGTAGGAATAAACTTTCCTTGTTGGAGTTTAATTTTAGAACAGTGAATGTTCTGGCCTGGATGCCACAAGTCTTTAGTTTCAGTCTTCCCATAAAGCATCTCGGCTGCTGTCTGAGTAGAGACTATTTGTGCCATACATCCACACCAGTGTGCTACTGCTCTTGGATACACTAATGCTGTAAAGAGAGATGTTTAGAAAATACTCTCTAAAATATTATCTTTTCCCACTGCAGACAACCCAATTTTGCAATAGCAAAATAGGGTTCAGGAACTATTGAGAAAAGCCCCCAAACTGCCAACGTTTTTTGGAAAATAAACGGTACATGCCATCTTTTGAAGCTGTTCGTATCTTCTCACCATTTCAGCAATGACAATAATGGGATACTCAGTAAAAATTCATTTTCTCAGCATGTCACGAGAGAAGCTTTTTGCTGGCTAAATTCTAACACCTTAAAAGAGATTGATGACCCTCTTTAAGAGTGAAGTTGAAACATCTAATTGTTTCTTAGTATTTATTTGAATATTTTCAAGTATTTATTGAGTAAAGTCATAATAATTAAAATCTCCAAATCCCTAGGTTTATCTGTTAACAACAACAAAAAAAATCAAATAAAAGCATGTTTTTATAGAAAGATATCAAATCCTGAGAACAGATGAAAAAGGCAGCGATTTGCAATGTCCTTAGTACATTTTTAATTGAGCTCATTTTTGGTTGGAACACAGGAGGTTTTCTCCCTATTTTCCCTAGTGGGATGCAAATGGCCTAAAGAAAAACCTCTCCTTTTTTTTTTTAATACCTGTGACTGACAGATATTCCTGATTACACATATATATAAAACAATATATATATATATCTTTTCTCTATCATTTGTCACACCATTACTTACTTTTTGCCCAGTTTATCTTGCTTTGATACCAGAATAAGTAAAATCCTGCTGTTCCGATGGTATCTTTTTACTTCTTGTGCAGCTTCATTCCAAGGACAAATAGCCATTGGTTGGCTCTGCCTCTTGACACTTTCCTCCTTTCCTCTGGTGACTTGTATCACTTTGTAGTGTGAGTAGGTTGCGCCATGACAGTCCTCAATTCAATTAGATAATGTAATGGAGAGAGTTTAATGTGGCCTCATGTTCAAGGAGAGCTGCCTAGAAGTTGCACTTAAAAATTGATAATACGAATTTTAACATCCTCTTAACTTTGAAATACATCTTTCACTTTCTGTGATCCTTGATGTTGTCTTGAATTGTTGTTCTCCTTTCCGTTCTTAACCTCTGACACCTCCATAATCTGTTTTCTATGGTCTATTTTCATTGCAAAGACCAGTGAGAGAGACTAGGACAGGACTTTACTTTTTGATTAAAATATACATTGTCCATTTTGTGAGATGAGAAGACCATGTTACATGATACCCTTTCTGTTAGCTTCACTCCTACCCACTGTTCTTCATAGTCTCAGCATATATATAATGGTTTATATCCTCTAAGTGGAAACCAAAGGAACTACAAGACTGAACAAACTGTGCAAATACTAGGAATGTAAGCATATATCCCAAGATAGTGAGGTTGTTAGCAACCACTGTATGTACTAATGGATATCTAAGCTGCATGTGGAAATGCCTGGTAATTTTTGGTATCACCATCTCTCACTATCAAAGCATTGGGCAATATTCTGCTAGGACTGGGATGGTATTTTGAGATTTAAGTTTGGATTAAATAATGTCAAGAGAAATGCCAGTGTGACAGAAGAGAGAGCACTGTAAGCCTACATACTGGCATGGGACCATAAGGAAGAAGTTTGAAATCTTGCCTGGCAATTGTCCTTCTATAACAATCCTTTTATTCTAGTGAACACAAGATTAATCAATTGTAATTTAAACAAGGAAGTTGGAGAATAAATAGTCCTGCTTCCACTTCAGTGCTTGCTCACAATGTTTACACTGATGTTTAGAACAGATCTGATTCATTTTGTGTTGCTCTGTATGTTATTTTAAATACATTGTGGTGCTGGTAGTTGCAGGCATGTTCCCCCAGAGGGCTAAAAAAAACCTCACAGCCAACTAAAAAACCCCCAAAAAGTAAGTTGTCAATAGAGTGAGAAATTATTGGACCTTTAAAGAACCAAAGCTATTCAACTCATAAAAGTTTTGGTAGAATATAATTAAAGAATTCTTCTGGATTTGTATACTTGAGACTGAACAGTAAGTTGCTGTGACATGCCCAATTCCCAATGTCAAATCTCCTCTTCCCCCTCTCTCCTAGTTTTATCAAAGTATGAAAGTCTTGACTGAGTGAGATGCTATTGTTGGCAAGCCTTTGATGGACACTCCCGGAATTTCATTGCAGGAGCCATGAGTTCTGTTTTATCTGAAATCTCACTGGCTCTTGATGACAGACAAACTCTGTTTTTAGTGTTGCACTGAAGGTCAGGCAAATGACTGGTTTCCAAATAGAGTAACTGAAGATACTGGAACAGATTTATTCCTGATATAATTCCACTAGTTCTATGAAGTTACAGGGGAATATACTTGTCAAGAGAGCCTTATGAGTTGAAGGATAATACTGCTGTTCTCAATCACTTGTATATAAAAAGAGCTCGGAAAACATCCTATTTAACATAATGTTAAAATTATTTTGTAAAGAAATTCTACACTCACTAAGATAAGGGTAATATTTTTAGCTGGAATAAACTAATATAACTCCATTAAGGAGGCTGGCCACTGTAGAATGTAATTTTTTTCTAATATCTGGGAATCTGGCTCTGGCTTTTTTAATTATGGGTGACGTTGAGGTTTTCTGGCTGTGTAAATATTTTAGGACTAATCTAGGAAATGTATATGCTGCCTAGGCTGCTTTCCTAGTGGCATTTGGGATTATTCCATTATTTTTCACAGATCTTTAATTTTAGCTACAATTTTGGCACACCTCAAGTCCATAAACTATCGAACAGACTGGTTAGATATTTCACCTAATTTTTGCAAGTTATCTGTTACCTTAATTCATACAGAAAGCAAAAACTGATTTTGCAGATGGATCAAGAAAATGAAAGCCAAATACTGTACCAGTTTTGGGGTATTAGTAAAGGAATAATCAATGTCTTTGTAGAATGACATTGCAAAGGCCAAATCTGCTAGGTACTGTGAACAAATTTTTGTAGGAAAAACTTTGCAGAGATCACAACCACACTGACATTTTCATATTGATTGTGGAAAGCAGAGGAGCAAATGTCAGCTTGTGGATGCAAGAAGTGTGTGTATGCTGGCAGAGAGGTTTAGCTGTGGCTAATGAGGAGGGGCTTTCCATCTCCTGCTTTGTGGGAGTGAATTGGTCAGTCTAAGCTGGGGACATAAAGCCACAGATGCAGAGAGATCCTTTGATTGGTAAAAGCTGTCCCTTCTATGCCACTTCATGCCTGAAGGGCTAAAGGTACGTTGATTACCAACATCCTGTGATATTGGGAATTGGTGCAAAAATTCAAGTTTCTATAAAGACGGCATTGACAAGAATGGGAAAGAAATGTAAACTATGTTTTCTATTTTGTAAAACAGATGCAAGTGTAATTTTTACAGTTCTTTGGCAGAAATGTCTCTTAAAGCTCAAAGAGCATGTTTTAGTACTTTGGTCTTACTTTCCCCAAGAGGTTACACTTCAGTGAGCTTTTCCTTGGAGGTGTCAAAATGTTTCTTTAATGACAGATACCCTGACCATCATGAAGAACTGTTGCTGTGATGAGGCAGGATTTCTTCAAATTGAGTTAGCTTTGACTCTAATGCTATACCCTGAAGGCTCCACTTTTCCAAACCATTCGCAACACATGCTTTTATAAATCCATCAAACAGCCCTGCACTCTTTCGATACCCTATGTTTTAATGTCAAAGCAAGTCTATGTTCTACTTGTGGCACCTGCTGTGGCACATACTTCAGCTACTTCAGGGGAGTTCTAAGCATACCACCATACTTAAAGTCCTGTCAACACAGCTGTGATAAAGACCCTTTGGAAAATTAGTAACTCCACCCTAAAATAATCATTTATCGTAACTCATAAGGGAGAATTAATTGGCATTTAGTACATGTAATAATACAGATGAATGCCCTTCATGAACAGGGCCATGTATAAAAGAAAAGCATAGGCCACCTAGAGGAGTACTTTTTAACAAGGCAGAACAATTTCTGTGACGAATAAAGTCCACTTCTAAAAAATACTTAAGACAGTCAATATATTGGTAAGTGCTGTTGTACTAAATACTCATAAGTCAAGCTGCAGCAACATCAATCTGTATTACTAAATATTGAAAATACTATCATAGTTTAAGTTACAAGCTTATATTAAAAATAAACTTTTTCCATTATCAATGCCAACCTTGTTTAGAAGATGGATTAACAAAATGGTATATCGTAATATTGCTGTCCACTGTGGAAATACGTGCACTATGCACTGATAAATACTGTGTCTATTCAGAAACATACAAATCCATCAGGCTCTTTGGCATATTAGCATATTATGACTGGATTTGACGGTGTGCACTGTCGACACATGGATGATGTTTCCCAGTTGATTGTTCTGTTTATTACAGAAAGTTAGAAAGGGAATGAAAGGTTTTTAAGGGGGAAAAAAAGTTATTTGCTTAGTATTGATTCACGTTTACTTCAGAAGATTCTGTATCAGCCTTTCTTCCCAGTGAGATAAGTGTACAATTCTGAAATCCAGTCTCTCCTACATCCATTATATGGGGTTTTTTTTAGTGGCTCTCTATGCTCCATAGGTTTGTCATGACAAGGAGTTGCTTAATTGAACTACAGACAAATGTAGATAGATCCTTTTGATCCTGTGGATCATTCTTCTGACTTTCTGCCACTAACATGGGCTAGTTGTCTGCATTCTGTCAACACAGGCAACTTCAAACTTTAATTTCTGTGATTTAAGCTTATATGTCATTCAAAAGTTGCAAAGATGGTGTGCTTTGAGTGACTGCACTGGAGCAGAAGACGACTCTGGTACGAAGAGGAAGGTGTGTTACACATAGACTTTACAGAATGGCAAGTTATACGTGACTGTCTTTTGTGAAGTGTTTGCTCTGGCCCTAGCCATAGTCATTAGAGAGGGTTCCCAGATGGAAGGGTGAGAAGGACTTACAAGTTCTTCTTTTGAGACAAAAAGCAGGAAGGTTGCTTTTTTGGAACAGGAGCACCAGGCTGCCTGCCATCCTTAATTTTACTTCCATAGTCATAAAACCAACATGAACATAAAACTGTAGAGGGAGTAGAAGAGCTTTTAGAACTTTATTGTAAATTAAAGTTATATTTTCCAAATGTGATTTGAGACAAAATCATTGCTATCTTGCCTGAGGTGGAAATGAACGCTGTGATTTACCATTGCCAGGCAGTTATGAAGGCATTCGTAGTGCAAAGCAATTAACAGAGAAACTGAAATCTTGCATTTGCGCTGAAGAGAATAAATTTGTGCAAAGTAATGGGGAGTTGGGACCATAATGCTTTTGCTCTGCTGAAGCTTTATTTCTAATGAATTGACAGGCCAGAAAAAGTTCTCTGGTTCTGCAAAGCAAATGGGCTGGGGTCACAGGAAGAAATGTGCACAATGGAATTAACTTCCTGCATGAGACTCCTTGACTCACTAACTTTCACAGCAGCTTGATTCACACCTGACTTGGGGAAGGTACTTGTAATGATGGTGTTTCAAAAGCTGCTAATCTTAGAGCAGTTCTCTTCTTTGTCCTTCCTTCTTTGGAAGGATTTAACCACTTTTGATATTCACACTTTCAGTTCTCCATTCTGCTTTTTTTGGGGGGGTTTTTTTGGGTTTTTTTCCTGAAAGTTGATTATCAATGTACCCACAGATATAAGCACAAGACTTTGTAATTACACACAGATACACCATAAACAGCACACGACTTCTTATCAATTTTTACATAAGATGGGCATGACTTTGTGTCATATCTGAGTTGCAGCCAGCAAAAGCTTAGCTTGACAGCCTGGTGCTTTTTTTTCCTCTGGATGATTGCACTGCACATTCTTAAAGGGTCATGCATGATAAAAAAGGCTAAGGGGCCTTTAAAGAGACTTGACCAACACCTCATTGTCTGTGGAGCTTTTACTGCTGCACTATCACTACAAATCTGTTCACAGAGGCTGCAACAGATGCTAGAACCTAGACTGCAGGACAAAGTAGCATAGAGCTTGAAATCCATGCTTTCATATCAATTCTGTTTGTCTGTGGTATTCACACAGAGCAGCACATGAGATGATTTTTAGATGTTTTGAAGGGTAGAATGTCTTGTTCTTCTCTGACATAGCCAGAAACTTGTAAAATAAGTTTTCTATTTTTCTTATGTCTCAGCTTCTCTTTTTTTTTCCTATTTGTATTTTTATTAGGAACTCATTTAAATGCCTGGATGATTCATTTATACCAGTCTCCTGTGTCATTTCCCCAAAATCTTGTTTGATGTTTTGTTTTTCACTGTGAAACATGCTGATTCTTTATCTTCCATACATGTATTACCCTGAAGTACAGAGCCAGGGAAAATCTGGGCCCCATTATGCTTGGCACTCGAAATTTATGGAAGAGCCTCTGGTTCCTCACTGTTTAAAACCAGAGAGTTTCCTCCAATTGCTGGTGTGTCCCATATCAAAGAAGACCACTAGATGAATCTAGGCTTGCTTTTATGTTTTCACTGAGTGGTTGATGTATATAGCTTTGATATCAGCTACTGTTTATGCTTCATATTTTCCTCTGCAGCCTTGTGAGTCTCTCCAATTTGATAAAATTTTGCAGGTAAAATGCTATTTCTAGTAGTGAATGTTCAGTCATGAACACCATGACATTCTTCATGAAAGTAGTTCAGTCTTAATTCAATGTAAGAGAGAATAGGAGTCTTTTTCTAGTTCTTACTTTGGATAGCTGTTGAAGAATAATGTCATGCAATAGTTGCTTTCTAGATATAGAATAGGAGGTTAATGTAACTGTGTGAAATAGGAATTCTTTTTACTTCTTGAATGTATAGTGGACTGGATATGACCCAGAAGATTGACTGGTATGATCAGGAATTAAGGAGTTCTTTTCTGAGGATTTTATGTAGGAGATAGATGAAAAGTGTAAGCAGAAGGTAGAAGGTGAATTCCTTTCAGTCCTGAAAATTATACAAAAATGCAGGGGGGAAGGCCATTCAGAAGAAAATGCGTGTCACCAGCTGAGAGAACCAGACGGACATAATATGTGGTACTCTTTAAAATAGGTCTACTAAAAGTTTGGGAGCATCTTTGGATTTTATTAGGCAGTTTCATATAAAATGCGTATGTTGCTCCTGTATCATTTACATATGCGATCTTACGGTTTCTTCAAGGGCTGTACAATTCTATAAATAGAAGACCCATCCTAGGATAAAGAGAGCTTACTCATACGGCTCCATTTGGCACTTTTGTCTGCCCCAGGAATCTCCCCAGCTGTCCAATAACCGTCCAAGCATTCCTAATTTTCGTTTATTTCCGCTTCCTGGTATCTGAAGTAAAAGCCTCCTTTTTGTTAAATAGGTGCATATTCACTTGGAGAAATGTTTTCTGCTGCCATTGCAGTTGTTACAGCATTGATGTTGCTCACATCAAAGTTCCAGCACTGACTTTTTCTCTGCAAAGATGATTAATGAAACTAAGCAAGACTACTGAACAAGATGTTGTGAGAGGAGGAATGATATAACAAAAAAGGAAACAGATGAAAAATTAAACTAGAGAGGGTGGCCAAGATCGAGCTCTGACAACATACTAAAACTCAAAAACGCCTACAAACTTTGTTTCCACGTGGGTGTACAGCTCTGAAAAAATATCACTGTAGCTGCCTGGAACAGAGAACTTTCATAATTCCACCAGTAGTAATTTTGGCTGAATATGAGATTTTCTTGCTGGTATTAGGGAATACATCAATCTTCTTTAAAGACATTTTTTCTTTTTGCAGTCTAAAATGTCACTTTGATTTAGTCATTCAGATGTTTGCTTGATGGCAAAATACAGTGGTGAAGCTCATCATCCTGTAGTTTAACTAAGTGCTCATCTGAGAGCAAAGTGAAGGGTTAACTTTTTTCTATGTTCCTTTCATTCCTCATATGTATCAGGCAAGTTACGGTTTTAAAGTAACTGTCATATTTTCTCATCTGTACAATTCAGTGTTCAGCAGTTCATTTGGTGCCAGATAAAGGGAAAAAGACAAACTGCACACAGAAAGGCAGACCACCTTAGACCTTCTGAAATTCTTTCTTGGTCAAATGACAACTTTCCTGCTGCCTCTTCCAAACCAATTATTTTGACATGCCCCATTGCAGAAGTCAGTGTCTAATGCAGCCAAGGAAAACACTGTTAAGGCAAATTCTGAACTTGATCGCATTTCTTCCATGGATTTAAATAGATGTACTGTGAACATTTATTCCTGAATAAAATACACAACCAGATTATCATAATTAGCGTATTTACTCTGGAACAGGAGAGGAGAATTCCTAATTTGGACAAGCAGAGTTTAGAAACTCATTGTGACTAGGTATGTAGCTCATTACATCCTCTGCTTGCAGTGCAGAGAAAAATGCCTGCACTTATTATTAAAGAAATTAAAGATAAAAGTACAACTTTGAAATGGAAGTGAGGCACCCCGCAGAATAATTCTGTTACTTCTGTGTAAGTTCCACAGCCTGATGATCCTTAAGGAGCTGTGCTCTGAATTGAGGATGAATGAGTATCTTGAACTAAGAATCAGAACCATATTCTTCTCTATAAAGCCTAGTTAGGCATCCCAAGCAGGCTAATGATGATTTTAACACAATTGATGCACCTAACTTCTGCTACCTAAGAATATTTATTAGATATGAATGGTTAACCCATTTTGGAATACCCACACTTAGTTCCTAAAGCATTGATTGTGCTACCAAACTGGTAGAAATATTTGATATTTCCAAGTATAGGTAATCACCTGAAAGAAATAGGAATGTGCAGAGGAGTGAGATTTGGGGGAGCAGCTGTAGTCAGCATCTTCAAGGCCCTTCTTGAAACACTCCACTTAAACATGCATTCTCTGGAAGAAAAATATTGCCCTGTCTTGTCGTTGCTTACACCAGTAAGTGGTGAACACCAAATCTAGATGAGATAAAACAGGAAAGAAGCAGAATACCCAAAAAAGAATTGGCAGAAATGTTGGTCCCCAAGTTAACAGGTAAAAGTATCACTGACCAGCATTATCAGTACCACAGGCAGATCTGCAGGCTGGTTTTTGCAGGGGCCTTTTGGTTTGGCAAAAAGTGTCCATTCACAATTAATGGGTGCCCACTTTGCTCCCTGAAATTAAAACAATGGATGTTTTCTATTGGAGCCTCTGGAATGTAGCACAAAATAAAATTGAAGAATGTATTAAGATGGAGTATATCTCACCATTCCCAGTGGGACTGAAAGCTTTCTAACCCTCACCTGTTAATCAGCAGGGCGAGCAGAAGGGGAAAGGCTGTCCATAGCAGGATGCCAGCTGGAGAGGAAACTGATCGGGCTTCTCTTCCTGTCTTAATACCTTCTTTCAAGTGCCACTTATGATCATAGGCTTTGCATGTTGGAATCCCCCTCCACACACACCTGTGCTGGGTAACTCCTTGAGGAATTCAAAACATGTCAGCACAAACAAGGCTGCAGAAAATACAAATAAAAACCCAGTACCTTATCCAAAGATAATTGAGGCTGCTTGAACTATGCGTTGTGCTGAATCAGGAACTGTGAGATGACAGGCTCCTGCCTTTCCCCAGAGTGAAAATTCCCCAAGAAAAGCTTTTCTTCTAGTTGTTGAGAATTTTTGAATCGAGTTTCTGTCTGAAACTTGGGCATAAAAATAGAAGACACGGTGCAATGGAGTTGAGTGGCATTGTTTGGGTCTTCCAATTCAAGATCACTTCAGATGAAGAGCCATTCACCATAGGTAAATATTAACTAGCTGAAGTCTTTAATTTCTTAAAGCTCTTCTTTAATAACCTTCTTCTAAATCTTCTTACAGCTTCTGAAATTTATGGAACATCCTGTTTAAACCTTATTTCAGTACACACTTCTTGATTTTCTTAACTTAGCAGTGCTTTCAGTTGTACTTTTCAGGATGTGTTGGCTCATAAACAATAATTGTGTTTACTGAAGACTTCAGTTAAATTTTCATAACAATTTCTTTGTTTTTTGTTTAATGTTTTATAAAAGATGTTTACTTCCAATACTCCCTAGAAAAGGGTGCAGGCTGGGAACGGGAGCTGATGAAGCAGTACTCTATGGAGAAAGAAGACTCTCAGTCTAGGTTACCTTTGTGTATGGCACAGCCAGCTGATCTGACTTCTTTTTGACCAGAAATTAAACAAACATTGGTAGTTGAACCAAAAATTAGTGTATCTTTCTCAAGAAATGATACTTCTTCCAGCTTGGTAGTTTGACTTGTTTTTAAAAGTTTGAGTCTTAGATAGCCTTTAACTACAGACAGTACCAGTATGTTACAACAATTCATTTCTATTATTTTATTTTGTCTGTAAACAGGAAGGCTTTCTAAATTCATATAAAAAATTTTTATTGAAGAGTGGAAAACACTCCACTATGTGCAAAAAACCCACAGAAAATCACATTTTGAAAACTTGTCAGCTTGATAGTGCTCTGTGCACTGAAGCCACTGAAAAATGTGTGGGAAGATACTGCGTTTATGCAAGGCATATAAAGCTAATAGATGTAAATTCACCTAGAGGGATGATTTTACTTTCTAAAACCATCTATGTCACTGGTTTGTTCTTTATCAAATAAAATTGTATGTGTGTGTGTGTGTGTTGTTATACTACGCAAACATTCAGTGGGAAATCTTTGAAGATTGCTGTACCCAATACTTTAATGGGTTAAAATGCCCAAAACCAGCATTGGTGTCATCGTACTATCAATAAAGGTCAATCCTTGTCCTCAGCAATAGCCACATTCCTCCTCAGAGATGCTTTTCTTTTTGAAAATTAAGAAAAACAAGATCCTTCCTTTTTAGAAGTTCAAGTTGTGTTACTTTAACGTAACAATCTTCAACATAACAAGATTTCCCTTTTAGATTTGAGATTATATCAATATGTTCAGATTACTTCCTGTTAAATAAATGTGGTTCCTGTGGCTTCCCAAGGGAAGTGGCCTCTCTGTGTTCAAATGAACACAGCTAGGAAAATAAAATTTAAGTCATTACATTTGAACACGTAAAAGAAACATCCTCAATCTCTGCAACTTCCTAGCTTCCTGAAAAATCCAGAAGTTTATGTACCTGTTAAATGTGTTAAAATTTTATTTTACTTGCTACATCTTTAAATTTCCAGGGATCCTGCTGGGATGCCTGGCGGGATGTCATGTTATGCACTAAACGTGAAGAAGAAATTGGCATTGCACTTTCTCAGGGGAACTTTGCTTCTATTCTGTTTTATTCACTTTGATCTTAAAAAGAATTCTTCACTCTCTGAAGTTTGAAGCCTGTGCTTTTGTTTATTCTCTCACAGAGCTTGCATGAATGCTCCAGGTACAAGACAGTTATTCCTGTGGATAAAGAAAGTGTTTAAGGAGGCATTGATGCTATATGCTGGCAGCTTAGTGCTGGGTCCTCCACTTGGAACAGATTCACATTGGGCACCATGGCCTCCTAAAACCTTAGATACGAAAGTAAGGGCTTGATACCAAGTGCAGTTCCTGCAACTTTAGTTCTGATTCAGTACCTCTGTCACTGTGGACGTGTGTTACATTTCATCTTCCTTCATCCAGCTGCCAGCTGGTGTGTGCTGCCCTCTTGTTCTACCCTCTGTAGGTGAAGCATGGAGCTCAGTACTAAATACTTCTGGTCTAGAGAGAGGAGTGCTGTTTGCTGTGTCAAACTGGCAGCTCATATTTTAGTGAGCAGAGGAAGAATGACTCCCCTGGTATTCTGGTGGCCAGAAACAAAGAGAATTCAAACAAATGCATTCAAAGAACAATGAAATGTAAGCTTGCATCCATTTAGTAATTTACAAATGTGCAGGAGCAGAAGAGTCACTTACACATCAATCATATCTGTGCTGGAACCTCAGGACTTGCTCAAAGTCAAAGCTACTTTAAGTTGCTTAATATCAGAAGTGGCTGCAGGCACTAACTGCCAAACTAAACCTCTCAGTATTGTCTCAAATGCCCTCTTAGTCAGGCCTTATTTTTGCTGGACCAATCAAAAGCCCTTCAAAGTTATAAAGCATCACAATCTTAGTTACATACAGTGAGATACATTAAGCAAAATGAACTTGAGAAAAAGAAAATCTTACCATAGTGGCCAATAGCAAAAGACATAAACCCCTCAGTTTATTGCTAATGGTTGTAGGGGGAGACAAGACAAATTGTGTTTCTGTGAGCAGGTTAAAAAGCTTCACAGAATGTAGAATTCAAGAAGCTGATAGCTGTGAAAACGTAGGAGGCAATATTGATGACTGAGATCTGTCTGCTTGAAACACAAAGAAACATCCCACCTTACATAACTGCCTTAAAATGAATTCAAATTTGAAAAGGAGAACCAGGGAAGAGGCTGAGGAACCTTTGAAGAAACTTGGCAGTTCTGATGCTGCAGGCACTTGGAAGCTGTGTGTATATTTGCTGCAGGGGGTTGTCCTGTGGAAGCTGACAGATCAGCTCACACGTAGGGGCTGCCAGAATACTAAGGATCAGTACCTCAGTTATAGTCTTGGTTTTGATTTGCATTCAGGTTGTTAAAGTCCTTGATACCAAGTAAGAACTCAGTCACTTCTTTCTTAAAACCTGTTGTAACAAAACA
This sequence comes from Corvus brachyrhynchos, assembly GCF_000691975.1. Classification (NCBI taxonomy): domain Eukaryota; kingdom Metazoa; phylum Chordata; class Aves; order Passeriformes; family Corvidae; genus Corvus; species Corvus brachyrhynchos. Next base: position 5,871,685 of record NW_008246060.1, read on the forward strand.
ATCAACATTTGTCATTATATGACTCACCTCTTTGCTTCCATTTAATTTCTGTGAGATATGCAGCACACGCTACCTTGGCAGTGTGTGATGCTAACTGAGAACAGACTGAAGAGATCTAACAGCTATATTTGGATAAAGATGGGGAGAAGAGATATTACTATTAGTCGTACCATACACCTCATAAAGAGCTGCATAACCTTGTAGTTATGCCAACACATCCTATTAAATGCCACGTCCTCTCTTTTACTGTCGTCTGTATAGTTGGTGTAACACAGAGTACTCATGCTTCTAATGAGCTAATCTGCAAAGTCCACAATATTTCTTTTTTTTTTTTTTAAGAAAGGGTTGAAAATGTTTCCATCAGACAGCATGGAGGTGGGGCAGGGAATGAAATGATCTTCCAAACAGGAGCAGGTGTAGTCACACTGCCTCTCAGAACATCCCCCAAAGCCTTGCCTAGGGCAATTCCCTAAGCATTGCCTATGTGCTTCCTTTCATTTCACTGCTGAAAGTCTTTTACATTTGGCTTATTTTCATCACCTGAGTCTAGTTAGCTTGGCAGGAAGGGCTATCTGTCTGTCTTCTTTCTTGGAGAGACTATATGTTGTGTATGAAAAGCAGCCTTGTGAATGATGTTAAGTGTAAGGGAAATTTTTGGTGTTAATCAAGGTGGCATCATTCCAGCCTGGTTTAGCACTTCTGAGACTGAGGTAAGCTGGAGAGCTTGAGTGCCCCTAGCCCTTCTGCTGTTGGAGTACAGATTTCGGCACAGGGTGTCCTGAGTTGTAAGTGCTTAACTGTTCATCCCACAAAATCTCTGTGCTGCTGTGGCATTGTGATTCCTGGTACCCAAGAGAGGTAGATTAGAACTATTTTGGGTGTTCTCACACATATTGTAATCTCTCTTCCTTGCTACAGATGAAGCGGAGCCTGAGAGGCCACTTCAAAGTGTCTTTGCAGCTTGCCAGCACAGCTCTGTTTAGTATAACTGGAATCTCTTCAAGGTGTCAGTGGCATATTTTGCACATGCCATGAGTGTTCATTTAAGGCAGGTCTTGGTGTCTTAATAAAAACAATAAGAGAAAAACCAAACCAAAGCAACAAAAGGAACACCGCAGAAAGGATAAAAAAACCCATTAAAACCCAATAGTGAATTGAAAACAATGAGACATATTGTTCAGGCAAATGATAGCTGCAAAATGGAAATTTATTTAGGTTTGGTTAGTGATACATGCAAGGACTTTAGTTTTGGGTTTCCTACAGTCTTGTCTTTGCATTTAATTGGTCTTGCTCAGCTTTCCTGTCTGACATAGAAAGGTATAAAAGCCATAGGATGCTTGCTCTATGGTATAGGTTATCTAGGCTGTTTCTTTTCTGGTTTATGTTTTGTGCCTTCTAGCAATGTGTCAAATGAAATGGTCAATTTCTGCCTGATTATTTATCCCAGTGGGTTTTATTCATATTCTTTGCAGCTTTTTCTTGTCTAAAATTGACTTCTGTTTTCTAAGAAAAAGCATGATTTTCCCTTTGGAGCTGTTACACGTTTATTGTGGGGACAGGGATGGAAAGTGACTCATTTAGGAAATGATAATATTAATTTCCTCAAGCAACTTTCTTACTATGGGAGAGGAAGAGCTTTCTCTGGTCCAGAGATAACTACTTGGATTCATATGGGCATTCAGCAACTGTTCTGCGGTGGGGTTTCAAAGCATGTCTCTCCTTTCACTAGGTCATGCTCCTGTGTGTAAAGCAAGAAAGTTTTGTAGGCACTTAGAGCCTCAGAGCTTAGAAAGGACTCTGAAAGTCTGTTGGCAGCTTCTGTGCAAAAAACCACTTGCATAAATACAATGGAGGGAGATTTTAAATGCTGTTTTCTCTGTAGAGGAAACATACTGTGTTTTCCAGTGTTCCTTAGTCTCTGTCCAATCCTTTTCTTGTAAGAACACATTATAATCTCTGATTTTCTGATTATGGAAAAGAACATTTTCTTTTAATTATTTCTTCTATTCAGAGATCTTGAAGAGGAGAGGGTGTTCATTCCCTGTGCTTTTGCACATTTCTAGTGCTAGTGAATATCTGATTCTCTGAAATGTTGTTCTTAAATGAGAAGCAGAAAATACAAGTTGTTGATTTTGGGGTTGAGGTCAGGATAAGGCAGGCATAGCTCAAGTGCTGGAAAAAGAAGAGGCCCTGGCTAATGCTGCAGGCCACTATATTAACAGCTTCTCATTTGTGTAGACCTTCCTATGTATTTTTGTCTGCCTTGTAAATTAGGAGTTCCTTGGGGGTAGGAAAACTGTGTCCACCCATCTGTTTATACAAGCATTCCCGTTAGTATTTGAACACTCATCCACTCAAATGCTGCTTGATCCCTATCTCTCGCCTTTGGAGTGGAGTTGAGGGGGCTTGGCTGGGAACATGTGCAGTTCTCAAGGTGGTGCAGCAGCTGCTCTTTGTACACTGCCTCCCAGAGCTCCTGCTAAGTAGTATTTACTGTGAACCCAGTGCAGATGAGTTTTTTTAGGGCACAGCTGTCACTGTGGTACTATATATTCACCCAGTGTACAGATCCGCTCACAACAGAGCGTAGTAAGAATTCTCTGTGGTGTGTTGAAAGTAACATGTGATACTTCCAGCCTGCCAACTTGCTTTAAGCTGGGGATGTTGGAAGTCAGATGTCTGTCTTGTAGGAAATTTGTGAGGGCTGAAAATTCACATCTGTGAAGCAGCACATATTCCTTTGCTCTTCTGAGAGAGGTGAGATGTTTGGCTTTTCAAAATGAAATCTGTGCTTGAGCTTGAGGCACTAAAGAAATACTATCAAAATTAGATCTGTTGGTGGTACCCTGGATTGGATTTTGTAAATCAGAAATGACAGCGATAGCTGTACCCTGAAACTCTGATGAACGTCTCTCTGTAGCATTAAATAAAGGCGTTTGCAGCACCTAGCAACTGAAAGCTGTGCTGTAGTCCAGAGCAAGTGAGTTAAGGCTATTACAAAGGTTTTCTGAAATCGTTCTGCCTAGATCTTGCTCAGAGATTTGTTTTAGGAAAAAAAAGATTGGTGGTCAATTTGAAAAATGCATGTTTATCCTTGACAGTACTATATTTCTCTACATTTGTTACTTCAGTTAATAGAAGAGAGGATAAGAGCAAACTAGAGTTTGCTTTGTAGACAGATCTGGATTTCCAGTCTAATTCTAAGGTTTAATTAACATTTGTCCTTCAAAAATATTCTCAAAAAATATTTTTAATAGAAAATATTTACCAAAGATTTTACAGACACAGTGAGCTCTTATCTGTCATTATATTTAGTAAATGTTTGAGTAGATCAGAGATGAATTTTCAAAGGAAAATACCAACAGATAAAATATAAACACTTTGCATTCCATTCCTTTCAGCTGGATCTTTAAAAATGGGAACAAGATAGTCTTGAATGTGCCTTGACACTTCAGATCTGTCTGCCCTGTATCTCCATCTGTACACTGGTATTTTGTTCACAACAATTACTGACTGTTCTCAGTGTCTGCTGTAAATGTATACTGTGGCTTCACTTGGAACTCTCACAGAGATCTCTCTCAGGTTCTAACTAAAATACATGTAGTTTTGTACTTTGATTTTCAGGTTTCATACAGATTGATGCATCCAGTCTTTAATACTGCCTTCTTTATAAAATGCTACAGGACCAAATAATTTAGCATTCTTTTAACCAGTGGAAAGACTGTGAGAAGTAGTTATTCTTTCCTGATACTTACTACTTGTCTGAATTGCAGATACAATAAATTAGATCCATCTTTTATACTTGTGAGTCTTGCTGTCTATGAAGTAAGGATAAGCTGAATTTTAGAGGTAAAGTGACATCAGTGGAGTGCTGTCCCCTGAAATGGGAATTGAAAAAATAGAATTGTATGAAAGAATCCTGCCCAGAATTTGCTACCCTTATACTTAGTTGAAGAAGTTGAATCCCTTTCATTTTATTTTTAAATAAAGACTGACTGAGCTATGATTGAGACTGTTTCCTTGTCTTTCACAGTATGGTTCTCCTGGAGCTCTTTGCCTCAGAAACGCTGTTGCAATGGCCATAGTTAGAAGGTCATCTAAATCACAAATTCAGAGTTACTGAGGACTTTTTGTTTGAGAGATTCTTGTGATGAATGTTTTTCATTTAGGTAGTGTTTTCTAAAAGGCAGAAAATATCCCACTAGAAGAAGTGAAATTAGGTCACTCCTTACAACCATCCCCTCCCTCTAAATTTACTCTAATTCTGGGAGAGTTATAGTTGATGTGTCTTTATTTTAAGGTACAGCATTTACATGTGGGGCTGCTAAAAGCAGAAGTCAGAGAAAGTGAGAGGGAAGCCAGTGTATTACAGCTGTGTTAAACTAGTCCCAGATCTAGAGTGCTTTATCCTCTCTGTGGAAGCTCTGCTTCTCTGGACTTACTTTGTTTGAGGCATCACTGGGGAGTGGAAGAAGAGATATGTGTTAAGTAAGAATACCCAAATTAGGGCAGACGTTTGACTTTCAGTAATTGGGTTGATGTTCAAAAACCAGTCTTTTCTTGTTTTTTGACAAGAAAAAGCTGTATGTGGAGGAGAGTGTCCCAGAATTTGGAACCAGCATCACACAGTTAATATTCTGTGGCAAGAACCTGTATGTTTCATGAGGAGGTAAAAAGTGATGTCTTAGAAGAGTGATGTGTAAAGATTATTTATTTTTAAAGGGATAATTTGAGAAATACTGAAGTGTTCTACTTGATGAATTCAAGTCTTACTGACACATTTGTCTGAGTTTTGCTTTGGTTCGCTTTCTGCCCTTTCCTTACCTTTTATTCTATTGCAGATTCTGTTTCTCGACATATTTGAGAGACTGAGCAGGGAAGGATCTTTGAGTAACTATACAAGTACATGTGGGTGTACAAGTAATCCTTGTGTTCTTTATAGGCTTCTGGATTCTGTGTACTTGGCACAATGCAAGTCAATAAAACGCATAGAAGCTAATGTTTGCATAACAGGTTAGGAAAACTGTGCTTGTAACATGAATCTCTTACTCGTATTAATTTTTTTCTGTGAGGTGTATTAGACTGCAGAATAAAACTCTGTCTTTGAAAATACAACAGAATATTTCCCCATCCCCCGATTCCTTAGCACCAGGAAAATACATTGAGGAACAGTACTGCCATTATCAGTCTGCTCTACTGGCGTGAGAACATTGTATCTGTGGCTGTCCTTCACTCAGATAACATAGAATTCATTGCTTCTATATCAGTTGAAAAGGTATTAAAACTTGTCTCTTCCAGTCAAATCAGTTCTGGGAATTACAATGCCTAATTCCAAAGTAATCTTTATTTTTAAGTAGTCTGAGTATCCAGGGTGCTGTGTGTTCTAGCACTCTGATACTAGAGCTAATGTTCTGGTAAACTGACACCTCCCATTGTCAGACTACACTGTCAGCTGGGCTTCTGGCCTCTATACTGAGCCCCTTTAACAGCGTATTAAGAAAGGGGTTTTTCCCTTTTTTTGCTAATTTGTCATTGCCAGTAAAGGGCATAAACAAGCAGTCTAGGGAATTGTTTAAGAAGGAGGGGTTTTTTGAGTATGTATTTATTGATAAGTGTTTTGAGGTTGCATTCAGGAAGGCAAGTTAAGGAATTTTACTTAACACTTAGAAGTGTTTGAATTTGTGTTGGGTTTTGGTTTCCCTAGAAATTTAACTTCATGGTTTCAGCCTGGCTGAATTCACAGGGGAGCTTTGGCTCACAATCAAACACATCTTTCTTTTATGTTCACTGTACTGAAGGAAAAGGATTTCTGAATGCAGCCTTTGTTGTAGTATTTTAGATTATCCTTGGGTTTTTTAGTGAGGAATGTAAGGAAGCGAGTCTCTAAAGATAAGAGCAAAGATCTGTAGCTTATATCCATGCTCTTTATGTACTGGGTGCTGAAAGCAGAGGACAACTCTGCTGTGTTCACTAAAATTTGTCTGGCTGATGGTATGTGAAGGCTTTTCTGGTTTAGTACTCTACCAATGTCATCCATATGGAAGCTGAGAGGGCTGTAAAAATTGAGATCAGGGTGCTGTCCATTCAGAGAAGATGCAGTTCACAAGGTACTTGGAGCTAACAAAATGCATTGCCATAGTGAACAAACAGAACTTCTGAACTGTTGTGTCAGTAGTAAGCTTTGTGGTTGCAGCACTGTGGCTTCTTATTTCTGAGAGTGCTGGTCTTTGGAGTGTGAGGTCCAACAGGTTGATGAGATGGGTATGTAGCAATCTGTGCTGGTAATGGAGCTGCAGTTGTATATGGATAAGGTTAAGCAGAATGATTTCCTCTAAAGCTTGCTATAAAAGAAACAAAGCGTGCCCAAGGCCCCTCACATGCATTCATTTTCTGTGCCCTCAATAAAATGAATTAATTTTGGGAAAATGGCTTTTAGGAGGAAAAATACAATAAAATCATGCAGTGGATAGTGGTTCATTAGTTTTCTGCTTCTGAGTAATGTCTTTATATGCTGTTGCTATATAAATAGAGATAATTATCCCCTTGAGATAGTGATAATAGGGGGTAAGGGAACCACTACATTGGGCTTAACCTCTCGAAATGAAGTAACAACAAGTAGATGGTGTCCTGGACCTTTGCAGAAGTGTGAGTTCACTTTGATTTGTTTAATTTCCATAAATTTTGATTTTTCACCCATACAGTAATGGATACAACTGCTGTATCTATTCTGTACTATAATTCTGGGTGAGTTCTTCAACTGTTTTCCATACAGAATGGCTTATCAGGATAAGACTTTTTCTTTTGTCTTTTCCCACACAGATCACCCCTGGCAGCAAGGCAGCACAGTCACAGATGAACCAGGGGGACCTTGTCGTGGCCATTGATGGAGTCAACACTGACAGCATGACCCACCTGGAGGCCCAGAACAAGATCAAATCAGCCAGCCACAACCTGAGCCTCACTCTTCAGAAGTATGTTGGTATAACTTAAACTCTTTGCATTCCTAAGGACAACCTATGAAACTTGTGACTAAAGGTTGCGAGTGTTTTACCTCTGTCTGTTAGATTTATTTGAAGTGCTCATGGCACAGATATGAGATAGAAAGCCAAAATCTGCTCTGATTCTTGTAGAAGTCAGTATAGATTCCTATAGAAATTGAATGGTTGTGTCGAGTGTGTCTGTGTGGGATTTAGCCTATTGAATACAGGTGTAATCTCATGTCCACTCAAGCTTCTGTTAAATACAGAAGTGATGTTTCTTTTGTTTATTCTCATGTGGGCAACACAGTTTAGTTTGGTTAATCGATGAACGACTGTTCTAGAAACAACAATCCTATTAAGTGTTATGAGTGCACGGGAGGAACCTGTCATTCCCAGGAAGAATAGTTGCAGCAGGCTGAGAATTTGTGCTAATGGTCTGGCACCTGTGAGTTTGCAAGAGCTCAGCATCTGACTGAATAAGAAAGATGTAGCCCAAGTGCAGGAAAGGGAAGCAATAGAACATGGAGAGGGCAGGTTTTAACATAGAGATGTGATAAAAGTTGTCTTGCCATTTAGAAAGCAGTTAATAGGTCTTTTAACTTTTTCCGGTTAATGTTGCTTCCAAGGAAACTTGTTCTCAAGTTAGATAACCTTGCACAGAGGATTTCTGTAATAAACGTATTAATATTTAAAGCTCCATAATCATAGAAAGCGAAGTAGCTGCTAGTTTTATTGCATTGTGAAGAAGGTAATTTTTGTACAGGGTAGGCAAAGACAAGTACAGAAAGCAAACTGTAGTGTGGAAGTACAATTTCTGAGAATAAACCAAAAAATCTCTTACATGAATGTGCAGTAGAGATAATCAGTATCAGGAACAGACTAAAAGCTAAAGAATAAGAAGTTTAGATGAGGTTTCCAAGACAGGATGGGGTACTATAAAGGAAAATGTATGGCTGATTTTCCCCCAAGGCTTTGTCTTTGAGTGTTCCAGATAGAGTAGAAAAACACTACCTTGATTCATGTAGTTGAATTCTCATCCTCACACCCACTCCAGCTTCTTTTCTCTTCACTCTGAGTGCTACTGTTATTACAAATGTATATATTTCTTTTTTACAAAGATTTACATTGTTCTGGATTATTTTGTATTTGAAAGTTAAGGAAAATCTTTTCTGATTGTTTTAGAACTTCTGTCTGTCTTTCTGCTGGATCTTTGTGGTTTTGCATTGAGAGAAAACATTTCTTACTGTGCTTTGTGTTCTTGCACATTTAGTATTAATTTTCCTGGATATTGAACCTGAAAAGTTGTCCAGTGTCTGCCTCTATGGCCTGGTATTTAAAACTACAAAACAACATCTCTCAACAGCATCTCTCCATAGACACAGGAGAAGGATTTCCAAATTTGTGTCTAAAAAATCCAGATTATCCTAATATGTATCACAGAGACAAGTCACTTAAAACAGTAATTTTGATCAAGTGTTGCCAGAGATATTTCATTTGAGTAATAATTAGGCTTTTTTATTTGCTGACCTCTAAATTACATCACCAGCAATTCTAGTGGCCACGTCATTAAGAAAAAAGTAAAAAGAAAACTAGTGGAAGTGCCATTATTAATTGTTTTCATCTCTATTTATTTTTTCTTCTATTGTTTTTTAAGGCTTTCCCTGTCTTTTTATTCCTAAACAATAATATATAATTCAGATACTCAAGTTATATGTGTAATGAACAACCAAAGAAAGCAGTAATGGAGTGTTCCACAGACTGAAATATGCTTGCATAGATAATAGATGTAGATGAACTACAATCCATTTTGAAAAGAAGGAAAATGGCATAAGGTAAAGTGAAATACTAGTAAACATAAATAGATCATAAAATGGCTTTTTTTAGCAAATGAAAACTTTCTCAGATCATGTTTTGACTCTGAACTTATACATTTAATGGACTCTTCTCTTCAGCTGCTTTATGATGTGAGCTATTAGTTCGCCTTGGTGACCCATTCCAGCTTCACTGGGAAAAACCAATGACAAAAACTGAGAAGTATTTTTTTTTAAATAATGTTTTTTTCTTAGATGATATGGGGCTATTCAAAAATTGTGCTCAGAGGCGTTAAGCTGGCTTTTGCTTTGCACAATTCAGTATTTATACAAGTTAAACTCTAGCAACCCTATTAAAGGTCCAGTGTCTTGAACAAAAGACATCTCCACTATATTCAGGAAGTTCTATTAATCTTGCCTTAAAAAATATTTTTTCCCTGGACACTAACGAGTTAATTTACCTAAGGACAGAACGATTGTCAGTTTAGTCACCTGCCCAAAATTTACAATGCAGTATACTTTTTTCAACAAAAAAATTTTGCAAATATTGGATTGGTGAAAAGAGTAACAGTTAACATGAAAAATAAGGTAGCAGTGACAAGGGATAGTAACCTTCAACCAAGTAAGAACAAGACAGAAGAGAGGCAAAATCTCCTGGGACTTGGTTACCAGGAAAATGACTGTGCTAAGAGATCACTTTGACTTTTTTTAGACATGGCTTGCAGCAATGAAACTGGAGCGGAGTGTTCTAGTACTATGGAAAAACAGCCCTAGTTGCCATAAAGAGCACAGAGATGGAAGTGCTCGCTTAGCCTATTTGTATAGAAGTTTGGAAACATTGGAAAAGGCACATATGTGCATTAGGAGATTGACTGTTGTGATAGGAAAACTTAAGCTCTAAATTGTGATGATTTTGGACATGTATGTGAAGCAGTCAGATGGCTCTACAGAGTATGTTTCAAGGTCATGGAATGCCTTACCAGGCAATCTGTGGCTTGGTTTTGCTGTTGCAGCACTGGAAGTAGAACTGATCATATTTGTTTAATCTGTAAGGCCATGGAAGAAGCAGCGGCATGTGAAATCTCGACGTAAATGCTCCGAGATAGAAAGCTTTTTCTAATGGTTCTTGGCTCTCAAGAGCGATGGCCTTTCCCTTTATTGATCGTGGCCATGAAGGTTTCATGAGCATTGTTTATAACCTGACAGTTAAGACAGTGTTTGCTGCTACTCACTTTTATTACAACACTTCTGTTCCCTCTGGGCTTTTTTCAGGGTGGGAACTGGTTATTGTTTTAATTTGGCCGTCAAGAAAACCTGTACATGATGTCAGCACTTGTGCAGGACGTCCAACTGCAAGACATCAAACACAGAAAAAAGGGAGTGTTAAGTGACCCCATTCCTACTTGCCTGCCTAAACAATGGGATTCTATGATTCTTACCTTAGTTTTAATTCAAGTACCACCTGTACTGTTCAAGTTGCACTACCATAGCTCTTCTATGAATGTTCAGTGCTGGCCTGATTGGAGTTCTCCATGTTTCAGTCATGGGTTCAGGAGTTTGCAGGTGTCAAGTTTTTTCTGACAACTTCCTTCCCTAAACTCCCTCTTAAATTCATTCTTATCACCTCATCCATGCTATGTTTTCACATAAACCCACAAAATTAGACTGGAAGTCTTGCCAGCTGTGCCAGAGGTTTGATCAGGCAGCCAGAACTTGTTAGTGGCTTGAGCTGAATTGTCTGGCTGCCTATTTCTCTAGAGCCTGCAGTGTGCCTCCTTTTGCTGCTTTTGGGAAGCTAAAGGATGCAGACAGGCAAGTGCCAGGGAGTTGAAGTATTTGGACCATGTCTGGAGAAAGGGACATGTGATCCAGTTATGTGGGAATGTATGGGACCCTTCAGACTAGCACTACTTCCTTAAGTTTTAGGGGACTAAGTACATCTAGGAAGTGAATTCTTTTTTGCCGAAGAAAAGAGTGCGGGAGTGAGAGGAGAAGGAAAGAAGTGTCTTTGGCACTGTGCACTATTACTCAGCAGAACTCTCATGAGGCACTCAGGCAAACCAGGCTGATACTCTAAAGCATTTCATACCTCTGTAGATGCAGCTTATTCCTTAGAAACATGTATTGCTCTAGGTGCTAGTTCTGCTGGACCATGCTAGGGAAGGCTATGATCATACTCTATAATGGCTTGGGTTGGGGTGGAAAAAGACATTGCTTTGCTTTTAGTCTTTTTGTGACCTCCTGCAGTTCAGTTCTCAGTCATTTTTCAGTATCAGTTTCTAATCAGTTACTTGAGCTACACAGCTGCCCTCAGGCATTTTAATTCTAGGCCAGTCAAAGTTCATCTTTAACTGTCTGTCTGTTCCACAGATATTAGGCCATAAAGGTTGGATCCTGCAGTATTCAGTTCACAGTGAAAAACAAAATGCGTGCAAAATATATTTTTATTTCATACAATTGGGTTTCTTTTTTAAATGCACAATAAGTTCAGTGCACAAGAGAGCAGCATTATTTGTCAACATGTTTCACTGGAGCATCCACAACATTCATTTGATCTTAACTCAAGTAATCTGATCAGCCTCCTTGGAAAGGATTCACCAAATGTACTGGCTTAGTTTTGGAAAGTGCTGTAACATGAGTGTGCCTCGTTCTGCTGGCACAAACATTCCTGTGTCACTCCAAGGCTCCGCTTCGGCGTCACTCTGTGCTGCCGGAGAGGAGCAGGGGAGGTGGAGACTTCTGTGCCTGGTGCACATTGACAAAACTTCCCCCTCCCAGGGCATGCCAGTGATGCTACCCTTTGCTTCCAGACAGTCACAATTGACTGTCTTTTGCTGGAAAATCATGAGCTAAATAATTCTTTTCTCTACTGAAAGGGAAAGTGTCAGAGGCAAGGCTATGAGAGACTTACGGTAAATATTTAATAGCTTTCCTTATTTGTGCAGCACCAAAAGATGGCTGATCCTGCAGTATTTATTTCAGGCCTACTATAAATAAAGCATGTGGTGACAGCAAACTGCAAGCAAGGAGAACTCAGTGGCTATTGTAAACCGCTTTCTTTTGTCTGAAGCTGGGAGTAGTAACCAATTCTGTGCATGTTTTAGGTCATCTGATGGGCACATTTGAATCAGAACCAGAATAGGGCTGTATTTATGCTCAGAAGAATTAAAAGATGGTATCTGTCCCAGTTCAGGGTAAATTGGAACTATATGTACAGTATTGATGAAAGCATGGTCTGAACGAGTTGGGCTATTCGGAATGTTAAGCAGATTAGTAGAAAAAAGAACACTAATGGTGGATATGACATGTCATACCAGTTAGCTCATTTTTCTTAGACATGTTCTGAGAGTCATCTGCCACCAACAGCCAAGGTTTTTTTCCTTCCTTCTGGTGATTCTATATGCTTAAAGCATTAAAAAAGGCATACCCGCTAGTGGGTTAAGGGAGCTACATTGTATTACTGAGAGAGATGGTCCTCCCTCCCTCTGTGAAATAGAGGTGACTCCCATTGTGTGCCCAGTTGTCTCTGTGTGCAGGTATGAGAGGACAGTAGGATTTGTTTTCAGATGTCAGGCTATCATTTGGACAGGACTGTGGGCTACTGTCTTTGAGTAGTAACATTTAATGCTGGTGAAATTCATGAGCAGCTATTTCAATGGAAAATGAAATAAAGTATCAATGTCAGTCACTGCAATAAATACAAATATATTCCTTACATGAGCAGTTTAATTGAGTGGACTGCTGTTTACACTCACTGCATAAAGTGTCCTTGTTAGTTTTAGGAAAGAGCCTGGAAACTGTGGATATATGCCAAGGCTTTAAAGGGCAGTGAAATTTTCATTGCAACAAGATTCTACTTAGGGATTAGAGCTGTTCTCAGAGTGCACATCACTTTTTCCCCCTCCCCAAATACCAGCTTAGAGGTGAGGTTAAAATTCATCGTTTTATGTGAGAAATATTTTCCGGGTTCCCTAAAGAGAATCTCCATGTGAATTCTGTCACATATTATATTTCACTCACCATGGAAAGGTCAAGGTGGGTACCATGGGCCCATCTCACTGAAGTCAGTGGGGCTGACACAGCTTAGTAAATATACATGGCAGTTGTATTCTTTCAGACAAACACTTCCTGGTTGCTTTCTGCAAGGACAAAGTAGATAATGTTAGCCAAAATGTTACAATAGATGGGAAGGTCGCTGTGTGTTCAGGCTGGGACCTTTTCTTATTAATACTGATTAGCTTAAGCATGGTGATGGAAAAATGTGAATTATACACTTAAAGCTAATTGGAATGGATGACAAAGTATTTCTTAGAAGAGGAATGAGGAATTTTTCAATTAGGGAAAACACTAAGCCTTTACTAGATAAATCTTGTAAATGTTCTTTGTGCTTATGAATTTTTCGAAGTCCTTTGGATCCCTTTTACCCTGGTGTTTCTTGCCCACCAACCTCTGTAAAAGCTGTCTGGCCTAATTTGTTTTTTCTCCCACAAACTCTGAATTATTGGTGATGCATTGTTTCTTGCAGTGATACACCAAGGTCTGTTTTGCCTGGTTGTCAGGCACTGTCAGGGGCATCAAGGCAGCTCTTGATGTCTGTGCTGTCCCTGGCTGGTGACTGCTGAAGCACATCAGTGCTGAGCACTGTGCACAGGCTGGCCCTGGGGTGTTACTGCATCAAACAGCACTTAAATACCTCCAAAGGAGACAAATTCTTTTGACAAGTCCTGGCTAACTTTAACCACTTAGTCGTAAGACATAGAATTATGTTTTTAATCAGTCTCAGATACAGATCTTAATGGAAAGTTCACTGAAGTGTTTTAGCTTTAGGAAACAGAAGGTGAAGGCCTAAATGAGGAAGACTGTAGTTAGGTCTAATTATATATGTTCATTAATTTTTCTCTCCCGTATATGTTCATTAGAAGTGCTCTAAAAGCCATAAGACACTGTAAGGTCCACATCCTAATGAAGAGGAGTTACAAGAAAATTAACTAAGTAAATTCACTTCATTAATGGATTCAGGAAACAAATGTGGTCAGGATGCTTGAAGTATACTGAGTTAGGCTTTTGCTTTTAGAAAATGATCAGTGGTAGGGGGAAAACCAGACTTTTTCTGTGTAATGCTAGAAATCTGTTTGGATTTAGACAACACTTGAACTCCTCTGACTGAACAGAAGGCAGTTACAAAGCCTTACGTTATTATTTTGAGAATCATTGGATGTGATTTCCTGATTCTGGAGCTGGCTGTTTAGGGCAGTTCCCTACATCAGTCTCCGTTGCTGCTCTGAAATCTGACCCTGAATGTCTTTCACCCAAAAGGAAGCTGCTAAGAAGCCAAGAGGTGCAGGACTGCAGGAAGACCCTAATGATACTGGAATTGGGGGTAGTCTAAGTCTCAGGTGCACTATTTGCATGGGAGATGAAGAATAAGCAGAGGAAATCATTTTGGCTCACTTCAGATATTTTTCAGCTAAAGAACTTACTTAAATATTTGATACTAAATTCTTCAAAACTGTTATTTATTATGTTTAATGGGGAGAGTTGTATCACATCTTAAGACCAGGGTATGATAGGCTAGAATTGAATCTTTATTTAGTGCCTCTTCTGCTCTTTATTATTACTAATTAATTCTTTGCTTTACCAATTAGATCCTTTCGTAACCCAAGCATCTTTTCTCATGATCTTAAACTAACAAATCTTTTCATTATTTATATGTTTACCTTAAGTAGATTTTTTTAGCATCTCTCAGTAATTATAAATAATCTGTCTAATAATTAAATCATTAATAATAAAAAATTATGCTGAACTTCAGGTTCCAAGTGGGATGCTATATCTGAAGTTTTTATGCCATTAAGCCTTGATCCCTCTCTGATAAATTTGATTGCATTTAAGCTTCTTGGTTTTGATTCTGAACTAACGTTGTCTATAGGTAGGCAATGCAAATTCTGCAATTAACCAATTTATTATTGGTGAGAGTAGTAGCTTCCTATGTATAATCAATACCTGTTTATGTATTTCTGAGTATTTCAGGAGGACTGTGGGTTTGTCTGCACTGGGCTGCATATAAATTTGATATAAATTAATGTATTTCTTCAACAGTGTTAATGAATACACCTCTCCATAGAAATTCAACCCATGACAGCATAAACAAGTTTTGCAGCTGAATGAAATTTCCTTGGTAGGAACCCACTTTTTTTTACGGCTTACCTAAGTTTGCAGTAGTGACATGTAGAGGAAATTTTTGGAAATGGTTTAAAAACAATGCAAAGACAGGAAGAAGGAGACGGAGAAGTATCCTGCCTGAGTAAAGGTGTCCATGCTCCTTGGAGGTTAAGTGTGGAGCTTTCTGTGTGTACTGGGTGAGTGCCAGGCATGTGCTCAGCATTCATACTTGGTACTCTGTGGATAACTGTCACCCCCAGGACAGAGCTGCAGGGATACTGGTAGAGCCTCTCTGTTTGCCCATAGAAGCTGCTGGGATGGAGGAATTTGAGTGTCAGTACCAAGTCAATTAAGAGCAGATGGAGGCATTGGCAGCCAGTGACTCCATTCAGGAGGGAACAGGCTGGAGGGCAGAATGTGGGGCAGTTCAGGAAACGAGGGATTTTCCATAGCAGGGGAGGAGTAAGGAGGATGCACCAGGTACTGTGCAGATGCCAGAGAAGTAGAAAGGGTCAAAGAGAGATCAGGAGAGCCTTTGCAAAAATCTCATCTTTTCACGTACTGGCTTCTGTTCGCTTTCTTTCCTCCCTTTCACAAAAATCTCCAAGGCTTCTTCCCTTTTACTTTCCCTTTCTATCCCATAATGTTTGCGGTTGCCTCAGATTCCTTCTAAGGGAAAATTGGTATTACATACTTCCAAACAGCTTGTTTATTGGATAGCTGCTTCCTTTTGGGCTGATGCCCTCTATGCCTAGCAAGCTTTTGTCCTTATGTTGCTGTGGGCATGAACGTTAGATCTGGAAAGTGTGATTGCCCAACTTGCAATCGGAGTGCAGCATAACGCAGGGAAATAATTAATGAATCAGTCATCCAGCCAAATGTTAATATTTGCATTTGCCATTGATACATAGAGAGCAAAAGTACTGGTGGAAGTATTTGTCAGTTTTATTGCAGGCACAGATGATATCCTGAGAGGGGGAAAGTAGGTCTGATCCTAGGCCCAGAGTGATCACAGTTGTATTTGAAGTACTGTGAAATGTTCTTTGTGATTCTCATTGGAGTCACTAAGTGGTTGCTGATGTCCCAGGTACGGCATAGAGAATTACACCACGGTATCGTGGGACTCAAGGTTTTCTGTGCAAGACTTAGAAACATGCAGCAGCTTCTGTTTGGCTGCCTAATTCACTGGTTAGCTGAACATTTAACTGGCACATTACTATCTTAGCATTTATTAAATGGACACCTCAAATTGATAACCATGAGTAATGCTTAGTCTCTTTATGTCTCTCGCTGACACTCCCAGCACCATCCCCACCAAATTATCAGGAATATTAATGCATTAAAACATATATATAAGAAGCCATATTCTACATGTTTTGTTTTGCATCCTGCTCTGTGCTCACCTGCTGCACCCCAGAATGACTCCATTTCAGTTAGGTGATAGCTGAAGTACGTAAAATGTTTTCTAAGCATTTCTAATCCTAATCTAGTCTGTTTTATTACCTTTCAATGCACTTGATGCCTTTTCATTTTGTAGTAGTTGAAATACTAGGATACAATTATTAAGCTATTCAAGAAGTTGTAAATAAGTGCTCATGTGTCAAAAATGATAAGTGAAAAAGCATACTGTAAGAAAGAAATGGTGATTTTAGTTGTCCTGAGAATTAGAAAAGGTAGACACTGACTGTGAAGATAGGAAGTAGAAAAAAGCCCCATGAAGATGAAAAAGAGCTATTATCTCTTAGATCATGTCACCTCTCTGCAAGTACAATATTCTGCTCTCCTGAGGATGCAATTTAAACTGCTAGTGCATCACAGAACTCCTTTGCAGCCCTTCCTTAGGCAGGCAGCTCCTCAGTGCAGTTGACTCCTAATGAACCTTTGTTGTGAGTACAGAAATACCAGGATTGAAGTCAAGTGTTCTTCAATTAAAGATCTGTTTTGGTAGGTGGGAACAAGTAGAAATTCTGGCAGTCATTTTAGCAGTGTTATCAAAATTGAACTGCTTCACAAAACTACATCCATCTTGGTTTTGAACTTCATTAAAAAAGAGAACCAGTGTTGAGGCAGAGAAGAGGTGTATCTGTGGGAAGGAGAAGAGTTTAATAAAATACCAAAATGATGTATTTGGTCATCATTAGAACTGTTCTAAGTTTTCATTTTGACATGAGGTTTTTGTTTCCATTTTTAAATTGGAAAATGTAGAAGAAAGTATCTAAAAGTTGAAATCAAATTAATTGCCTAAGAAAAAGAACCTTGATGAAAAATTTCAACATCAAATCTAAAATTATCACAGTCATCTGTGAAATTTGGGCTTTCATCCTTCTCATAGCCCTACTGGGCAGTTACAGCCTCAAGTGTTTGGAATAAAATAATTTTACAATCAATGGATTAAAATGTAAACCTGGACATGTGTTTGCTACAGCACCATCATCACTTGAAAATCAAACTTCTGTTGCTACAGGATTTGATCCATCTAGCAAAGGAGGGAGGAAGAAAAGAATGTTCTGAACTTGCAGATGTTTTTCCCGGAGGAGTAATGACTCTTACGTAAATAATCACTTTATTCTGCAAGTGCATACACTTTCATTCCACAAATTGATTTCACCTCTTCTGCCCTTTTCTCTGGTGCAAGCCTCTGCTAGATCTAGCAAGCCTCATTATTCTGTTTTTAAATATCAAAGCTATAAACATCTAAGTCAGAGTTGTGTAGGAACATCATCATTTTCAAGTAACATCTTGAAACCTCCAAGTTGGTATCAAATACAAATCTTGGCTAACACTGTGAATGACAGATGTATTTTATCACTAATGTGGAAGAAATGCAGCTTTTTTGCATCATCTTCTGTGGTCAGGTAATGAGAGAGGAAAAACTAAACACACAGTAAACATCGGAAGTGATGGAATAGTCTGGTAAATAAATTTGTTTGCCACAATACAACTGTTTCCCAGTTAAGCATCAAATATGCAGTCGTTGTTTGCTACACCTCTGTATATGGCAAACGACATCTACAGTGCTGAGCTGCTCTGGTGCTAAAATTCATCATCAGTGAGCAGAGCTGGGGGACATTTAACATGGTATGGCCAGGTCCACCAATGTCACTTCAGAAATTACAGTAATGGAAAGAGGAGCAGAATCATCTCCTAAATCTTTGTGTGTTCATAAACTGTCACTGTCAGTTTTCAGCTACCATGTGTTACGAGCTGCAGTTGATTTTTTTTCTCTTTTTTGCTGTCTTTCATGATACATGTGCATGTCTCATAAATATGATTTATTGTTTCTCTTTTTAAGCTAAAATGGGTGGAGGAAGAGTACAACACTCATTCCTGAGGGAAGATAACTTGCCTGAGGAAAGTTTGGTTTAGGCAGTTAGTGAGTAGATCTTGTTCTTAGCACTTGAAGGTATCTATTTCTAAGATAATTATGTCTTAGGGAGTATATTGTGATATATTTCAGCTGTGAGTATGAATTATAATTTTCTAGCCTGTTGTTTCAGGAATACTTTGTCAGTGAATTTCACAGGGTAATTACACATTGTTTAACAAAATGCCAGTTTTCATTGACTCCTCAGACTGTGTTCATTTTCATAGTACCTGGCTGTGAGGTAGGCATCTATTAAATCAGCTTGGTTTTCAAAGTAGCAAAATTTCCATACCTTCTAAGTGGAAATCTTCCAGTTCCTGGAAGGATTACTCCTTTTTCCTAGGTGGTCTTTTTTTTGTATGTTCACTACTGCTTATGGAAAAAATGTTGTGTGGTAGCTAAAGTTAAACACACAGCTCAGTGTGAAACTGGGTATTAATGCAGGAATTGCCACTGGGGATGAGCCCTGTTCCTGTTTAGCTCAGCTTTCCCTCTCTGATAGATGCCCCTGGTAAGTATTTCAGAGGAAAGTGCAACACAGCCCTCAGTAAAGAAATAATGAACCTAGCACAGAAGGTCTTTAAAGCTGTGCCATGAAAAATGAGAGTCTGTATGTTTACTTACTATACCCAGTAGAAAGCAGCTCTTGGGGTTTTTGTTGTTAAGTGTAACTGTTTGATCCTTTCTGATACTCTGCTCTTCTCAGAGTCTCAATGATATCTTGTAACAATGAGTTTCACCTCAGGTTAATCAAGTTCTCTAGGAAAAGATGTTTGCCTTTATCAATTTTATATGTGTTGTCTTTTCAATTTCACTCAATGTCCACAAGAGTTGTTTTATTTCCCTTTTTCTACCATTCATTATTTTTTAAGCCTCTGTAGTGTCTTCCCTTCTTCATCTCCTGTCTAAAGCAGACATTTCCAAATGTCTCAGTTGCTTCTACTTGATTTGTAAGCTTTTAAGTATTTTTATTTCATTTTTGTACCTGTCCTCATTTTGCAATGTACTTTTTAAAGATACGAATTTGATGCATAATCCTGATCTGTAGGTTGGAAATGAGATATGACTTGTATAGTTCTGATGCTTTTGACTATTTTTGGTTTTATTTCATTTTTTATTTCATTTTCTCTGGTGATCCCATATGTACTGGAACGATTTCAGGGGAGCGTTCAGCACTATGCAGATTCTCACAACACCTCCCACAACTACATCTTCACTTACCTGAGCATCCTAGAAGTGCTTCAGTTAGCATTTGCCACTGTGCTTTCTTTGTTATTTACCAATGAAAGGGCAAACTGTATGTTTTCAAATCATTTTAGTGGGGTTTATTTGGGGCTTTTTTAAACGATCAAGGACATATATTTGTCAAATACAGGTGAAAGGCACTTGGAGGGGCTATTTCAGTAGTGTTCTGCTCATTGTAAAAACTCAATTGTCTGAAATGAAGCCCATGTTTCTTCCTGCAGAGAGATTTAAGTAATTGCAGTTGTAGTTGTACAGTTTAAGCTATTAAATAATCTTTTGAGGAGTTGCTCTTTAGATGCCTCAGCACCAAAGTTTAGCCTCTGCATTTTAAAACACCTTTAAGTCCCTTTTTCCAGAGTGCTTCCCAAACTTGAATTTATCTAGTTGTGGCTGACTTTCATCTGTGAAAATGCAGTTTGTCACAAGTATTGGAAAACAGATGTTCTGCCAAGTCAGAGGCTGCATCCATAACTGGTGGATTTTCATCATTCAGAGAGATTTTCTCAAACTTTTTCTCTCATTTAATACCTCTGTAAATGAAGATGTAGAAAAAGCCTCATGATTGATAGAAAAAGTCTAGGCTATGCTTAACTTTCAGACCTGATGTAGCAGCTTTTTGGCATGAAATTAGAGCTGAAAAATAGGAGTCCAGATTGCACACCTTTTTTCCTTTTTTTTTTTTTTTGATCCCCAGATCTAAACGTCCAGTGCCAGTTTCAACCACAGCTCCCAGAATTGACTCTCCCAGGGCTGTAATTCCCCATCAGAAGGTAAGTGACACGTTTCTCCTCAGCCAGAGTGAATACCATTTTTATCTACTGTGGTCAAGGTAAATATCTACTACAGGAAATAGTTTTTGCCAGCCCCAAATAATTAAACGTTGAATGAATGCACAGGCAGCAAAATTGCTGCAATGCAGGGTATTGGTGATCTTATTTTGCTGATTTCTTATTAGCAGGACCAAAGCATCCAGCTATCCTTTGATGTGATTTGGTCTAACCAATTCTGAGCAGCTGTTTTCATCTAGACTACAAGAAGCCACTAAAGCTTCTCAAAATATACATTTGCTTTTGTAGAAAGAGAACCGTTAGAACAAGAGACCATTGGGGAGAGCCATTAGATTATGCCTCAGACTATTCACATCCTGACTGCAACTGAAATGACACTGATTTGGAAAGAGGACGTGAGGGCATTTGAAAGCTTGCATCGTATAGTGTTCTTATCATAGGATTCAGAAGACCTGAGAATAAAAAATAAAGAGGATAGGTCAATTTAATGAATAACAGCAAGTGGCAGAGGAAATGGATGGCTTGGTTTCCACTGTCAAAGCACATAATCTTTCATAAAATAAATGTTCATTTTAGAATAAACACTGACTGTACCTGGCAACTCATCTTCTGTATCTTTAGAGACACTGAGGAGCAAGGGTGCCTGAAAGATGGTGTATATATCCTTAGGCTCAGGCTCTGGGTAGGACATTTGTATTGCTGATGCATTTGATTAGATAAATGGGCAGGAGGTAAAGTTTCCATTGCTGCAACTTATCCCTTCTGTCAGTGCCAGTTTCATCCCTAGCATGCATATAAATAAAAAACACTGAAGATCAAAATACGTGGGGAATTAGATGATGTTCTACTGTTTTTGACAATTCCAGCTTCCATAGATCAATTTTAAGTAATTTTTATAAACACTATGCTTTCCAAATTCAGAGCACAGATGGTAACATCATCCCTAAAACTGCTGCAAATAGGTTCAAGGTAACAGAAGAGAATGCACCTGGGGGGAATAATTTTATTCAGTTTTATTTTGTGAAATTTTAAATTACCCTGACTGGCCATTTATTAGTTGAGACAGAAATAATGCTATTTCAGACTGGATCTTACAAACTTTTTGGGCAAGGGAAGATGAAATTAAGAATTTATCTTGCTCAGAGTTGTTTCTGCTTATATCATGATTTTATAAAAGTTATCTTGGAGGAAGTTATTGGAAGAGTCATCAAACACTACTGTGAAATTCCTAGGAAAACAAGCGATGGATCATTCTTTTTGGTTCAACTGGTATTTGCACCAGCAAAGTAATAGGGACGGGAAGGGGAAGGAGTTCTCATTTTCCCTCAAGAGCCACACAGAATGGTGTTAGTGTTCAAGGCAATGAGTAGATGTCTCATCAGAGTCACTCACCAACACAAGATTGACACCTACCTTTTGGGCTCTATAGCACCTGCACAGGTAGGAAAATTTTGTCTACTTCCTCCATAGGCACATAGAGCTTTTATATATTGGATTTTCACAACTCTTTCAAGTGCATTTCTTCCTTGGCAAGTGTCAATTTTAAAATTTCTGCCATAGGTCTTCAAAGCTGTTTACCACAGAAAACAATTCCTCCCTCCATTATCTCCGGTATAGAAAAGTTAACTGTAGACACTGCAGGGATCCTAAAAGAGCCCTTGGCATGAAAGCCATAAAGACATTTTATATTTCCTATTCTAACCCTTCAGAGAGAGATGAGGACCAAAGGACTGAAGCCATTTTCAGAATTTGAGAATTCTGTGCAAGGTGCTCAGGAAAGGTTTATAGAAGCTGCTGAAGGCAGCCTGTTCTGAGCATGCTACAGGCAGTCCCAGCAGCTGGAAAAGAGAATTACTGGAACCTTTCTGGAGGAAAAGGGTGGCATCCCTGAGAAGGTATGGTGGGAAACAGGGTATCTAGCAGTATTCAGGAGGATCTTAGGTGTAGGGTCTTTCACCCAGGGGGAAGAGGTAGCAGTAGAGTGCTGGAGGGGGAGACCCTTTGCAGGTCAAGAGGAGGACACTTGTGTCACTCATCTATACCAGTGGACAACAGTAAGTTTTAAGTGAAGAAGAATCCTTTTCTGGGGGTTGTTTGGAAGGGAAAGAAGGCACTGAACCCTTAGTGAAGTCTCAAAATCCAGAATAAAAATAACTGATAGAAACAGTGTAATGCTGATGTTGCAGTAAGGTACCTTACAGTAAATACACTTTAAAACCAAGGTTTCTTTGCTTGTCCCTTTATTGTTTCTAGTAACAGTATCCCTGTAGAAATGAAGAATTCTGTGACACACAGGCAGAAGTCACCTCCACACCTCTGCTTGACAGTGTTTAGACTGATGATTCACATGAAATGAATTTGATTGTATTTCTTAAAAATCAGCAAAAAACTGCATTGCAAGACAGTCATGACAGTGTCATCCTCATACAGCAAGAGGAGCTTTCCTCACCCTTCTCTGGTTAAGGTTAAGGCATGGCAATGTTAGCTAAACAAATCTGCATGTGTAACTTCAGTGTCTAGTTAAAACCATAAATCCTCTTGTATATTATTGCTGATCTGATTGCACCTTCCACTAATTTTCAAGCTTGCACTTCTTCTTTCATTGTTTTTTTGTTTTGTTTTAGGCAAACAAGTATACATTTCTTCAGAAAGATCAGTCATTCTTTCACAAAACTGATCAATGTTATAGATGATGCAGGTTCTGCAGCCATAAGTATGTAGACTATTATTGGAAATAAAGCTTGGTTGATTTTCAATTTCACTATATCTTTATCTGACATAAATCTCAAACTGGAAACAATTTTCATTTAGTTTAGTCAAATCTTTTTGATTTAGTGAAGTCTTTTGCACAGGTGGGGCATAGCTGGAAGAAAGGGTATAGTTAATGTTGAAGGTATTCAAATAACAATAAGAGTAAGCTTGAGTCCAAGGATTTAAACTAAGCCATCAATCAGTCAATGAGTTCCTGCAGCTCTCCAGAGGGGACACAACACAAGTGAAGATTCAGCTCAGTGCAGTTCAAAACATTCCAGCTGGAGCTTTAGGGTTAAGCATGGCTTTAACATTTGTCCCTTTGCATGAAGGTACTGACAGCCTTGTTATTTTTAATAATATGGCTATGTGTTGTGCTTATTGTGAAACACTACTGAACACACTTATTTTGGAGTCCCAGTGAGGATCTTGTCATACTTATGATTTGTCTCCTGCCAAATTTGGGAGCCTTTGTGTTTAAGAGAAAATAGATGGAGATGACTGACTTTTTAAGGAGAGTATAGGATGGAAGAGCTGGCTCAGCCAAAAGCAGTTTGATCATGTCTTTGAGCAGAGTCATTCAGTGCCATGGTGCCTCCATTCCCTTTTTTCTCTAAAAAATTTAAAGCAACGATTGCTTCTTGAGCATATTGGGTGGTCAAATTCACTGGTATACTGTTAAAATTGTTCTCCCAGAAGTGCAAGAGGTGAGTAATGACTGTAGGGTCACAGCAATAGATAAATAGAAAATGAGCTGTCAAAGGGAGAGGACCTGCAAAACTTGGTATTGTGTCTCCCAATATAAATTGGTTTCTCACTTCCCTGATACATAAGAAGGGACATTTGCCTTCCATAGAAACTGGATTTTTATAAACAAATAATATTTCGGAACAGAAATTGAGCTGATTCCTAGCTTCCTTCTATTTCAAAACGTTTGAGATTCCCCTACATTTATCAGTTTTAAGCTCATTCTCTGACATTATGCAGTTTTCCTCCCGCAGTGAGCGTTTGCTGCACGATCCCAGAATCTCCGTGGAGGGAAGCCCATTGCTCAGTGTCAGAGCCTCCTCTTCTGGTCGGCTGGAGGGGTAGCATCAGACTCCCAGAGCTGGAAATGTCAGCTTGCTTTTCCAGCCAGTGAAACAGAATGGGATGAGAGATGGGGAACAGGGGAACATTTGTTACTGTTGGCTGCATTTCATGTGATGCAATGCTGAAAGCTCAGTGCTGCTGCTCAGTATTAGACATTTGCCCTTCACAGTCAGCAGCGGTTTCAGAAATTCCGCATTAATCTGGTTTTGATGCTGAACTGGAGAAAAAAAATAATTCTACAATATTCTCCCAGGAATAAGCTGAATCAGAGATATTTTTTTTGTTAGTCACAAGAGGAAAGAGCTAAATATGCTGCTGATGGGGCAGTAATTCTTTAGATGAAATAGTACACCTGCTCCCTTAGACATGTCCTGTTTCATCCATTTCCCCCCTGCAACTCAGGGAAAACAACTACTCTAAAACTATCAAAAATATGAACTCAAGATGGAGATTGCTAACTTGGCACTGCTGGGCTCTTAGGAATTCTAGTGCTGAGTTGCCAGTGTGCTGGTATTCCAGCTAGAAATTGTTTGAGGAGCGAAACTAGAACTCCATTTGTGCCAAAAGGGAGCCAAATCATCAGCCATCATTTTTTATGGCTATCCTATAATTTTCCCTCTGCCTACTGCTACTGTCCAGTAATACCAAGACTATGAAAATGCATTAAGGTTAAGGAGATATGTGGCATTTATCTCACTAGCAGTTGAAACTGATACTTTACCATCAGCTCTCCTTGCTTGTCCTTTTATTTTGGAGTGTAGGGAGTAACCCACAGTTAACTAAAAGCCACAGAGTTTTCAGGGTCACAAACAAATATAACTCTGGCATATCCTTTTTATTCTGTTACTTCTGTGTTAACTTTTTATTTAATAATTGTTTTGTCTCTCTCTGCTGGCATGTAAAAATGGTTTGCCCAAGTGACAACTTAATTTTTGAATATGGCCTTGTGCATTCGTGCCTCTTTTTGAACACATTTTTAGAGAGAACGCCTGATTTCTGTTTATTTAATGATATCTGGAAGCTTTCAATAGGCCACTGAAAGGGATTGTTGCTTGCCATTTTCACTGTCAGGGTATAATGACCTAAGTATCTATTGCAAATGTATTTATTTAAAAAGGCACAGTCCGAAAATGCTTTTAGGATTATCTGTTTCTACAGCCTCAGGCCGTTATTAGTGCCAGCTAAAATCTCTTCCTGTTTATCACTAAGAAAAATTATCTTAGTTCATTTTATCTGCCTTACATTTTTGATTCAAAATGTCTTAAATGTGTTTAGTATTATGATTATTTATATCCTTAGACCTTTAGGGTTTATTTCAATAAATTTCAATTAATCAAGCCATATTATCTTGATTTTTTTTTCAAATGTATGTTCCCTGAACTTATATATGCAATATAGAAAAATCCAAGAGGGCTGTATAAATATTTATTTTTCTAGTGAACCATAGATCAAAATGAGTAAATTACATTAATGATAACCAATACTATCAAAACTATAGAAGTAGAGACCAGGTTATTCTCAGGCCTATATTTCATGCAAGGCTGTGGGGTAGCTGAGTGCAAGGTGTTAAAAATGGTGATTGAATTGCCACTGAATGGGGCAAAATGTCACTGCAGGCTACCACCTGCTCTTGAGCTGGCTTTTATTGAGGCCAGACTGTGGGTTCCATTTCTTCTTCAGGATGATGTCCCCTGCCTGTCCCTGTCCCCTGAGCTGGACTGTAGCAAGTAGCCAGCATTACTGGGCCTCTTAACTGTGAGCATTTTTCTTTTTTGATAAATCTTCTATTTTGGTTTCACTAAGGTTTGTTTTTAGTGAATCATTTATGAAACTGCAGTGTTGGACTGTGTTTCTCCAGGAGGAGTTTTTGGTAGATTTTTTTGAATCTGAACACCAGCACAGACTTCTATGGGTATAGGTATTGTAGGAGAGATTCCTTTGACTAAGACAGCACCTGCTGTCCTAGTTAGGAATATTATCTGGGACAGGACTGTAGGATCATACACACACCTCCATGCTCAAGCACACATTCCCTCAAGTGGAATTTATGCAGGAATGATCAGCATAGGAGCATCCTCTCTGTGGAGCAGTACCTGTTCTCGAGTCCTGTTGGTCTCTCTGCTAACCCTGCTGCATGGCCTGATCAGCATGACCCAGAGCCCAGGAAAGCAGTGCATAATCTCCATAACTTTGAGTGCAGTCATAGAAAACAGAGCAGTGTGGTTTAGAATCATTTTGTCTTTATAATAACGGCATTGACTTCTATGGTTGTACATGATCTGAAATTATTCTGACCTCAAGACATTTTTAAGATTTCTTAATTATCCTAGAAATTAATGGACAGTGTTGTCTTAATATAAAATTATTGCTGTGAGGTTGACTAGTATCAAATGCTTTCTCAATGTTAAGCTTTACTTGTTGATTTCAACTAAAATCCAGTAAAAAATGCCTGAGTTTGTTTTGCTTCCCTTATTTTGAAACAATGCATTTCTTTGAAAAATCTTCCCTGAAAGTTTGAATGCTTTGGCCCCAATCTGTTTATTGCTAGTTTATGACTATGTTTGAAGCATTAATTGCAGATATGTTATTTTTGCATGTGTTCTATGATTGCTCTTTTCTTTTTTGTCTTTTCTTGGCCTGCATGTTTGCTACTACAGGAACCTGCTTGGGAAATCAATGGCAACAGAACAACCTTCAGCCCTCTAACTAACACGGCGACTGGGCCTATGGGTAGTGTTTTAGCAACCAATGGAACATTTTCAGGCTACCTCAACCAGCAAGAGATCAGCTTTTCAAATAGCTCTTCCTACCTAAGGACTACCACAGTTAGATCTTCCATGTCCTCTCAGTCTGTGACTCCTGATATTTCACCTGCCAAGAGCACTCTAGGTTCCAAAGCAAGCCCTGCTTTGGCTGGTGGCAGTAGCCCTGCACACCAGCTGAGCCCTGCGAGGCAGTATAACAACCCCATTGGCCTTTACTCAGCAGAGACCCTGAGGGAAATGGCTGAGATGCATAAATTGAGTCTCAACCGAAGGGCTTCGGAAGGTGGACTTCCTAGAGGGTAGGTAACATGGTACCATCTTTAATTATGTCAATAAGTAATGAACTTGCTGAACAGTGAATGTAATGCTGCTTTACCCTGTTGTGCATTTCTCTGGCAATCATGATTAAGGTCTGGATCAATGATTAAATTTTCCAGTAGCCCCCAAAATATACCCACATTGCCGTTACAGAACAATGGTCTTTGGTATCTGAAGTGGAGCATGGATTGGCAATAGTCAGCAGGGCATGAGGGGGAACACTAGGACTGAAGTAACTGTGATCATCTCAGGGTTGTGGCACTCAGCAGTTCTAACTAATGCATGGAGTCTCAGAGAACCAAGTATTGCTGTCAGACATCAGAGCAGCTGCTATAAACCACACCTGATCTTTGGTACTTGGCTAAAGAGAAATGGCTTTGACCAGCAAATCTGACACGCTCAGCTACTGGAGTGTCCTGCTGCAATTCCTCCCTTAATGTGTTGGCTTTCCTATGCAAAATGAGTCAGAATTGCAATATTTTGAATCCTCTGGTTTGAAGACTGTCTGTCTTGCATCTATTAGCTTTAATGTTAACTTCGCTGTAACAAGGAATGATCTCCAAATGGTTTGATCCTTATTGTCAAGGTTTTCCATATTGTTGTATTGCAGATCATCTGTTTAATTAGTAGGTCTGTAAAATGGGGAGCTTGGACTACAGTATATGAGAAAAAGAAGTGAGAATCAGGTTTTCCTAATTTTTTTGCCTTCATGTATAAATTGTCAAACAAATCTAATTTTTTAGTTTATTTGTGGTTTGGGTTTTTTTTTTTTTTTTAAATGAAGATGAATTTCTTGTTATGAGTATGTGGAAAAGTGTATTTTCAACACTAGGGACTTGGCTATATAAGGAAAACCAGAAAATTCCAGCAAGCCACTCGAGGTCTGATAGCAAATGCGTAACTTCAGGTACTTTATATCCCTTTGCAGAAGCTCTCTGCAAAAGTAAAACCAAGAGGTTTTAAGCTGTAGCAAAGTAGGGATATTTCTTCCTATTAAAAGAGCATGTACACCTGTTTTAGATGATTCAAGCAGTTTTAGATGATTCATTGCGACTCTCTTGAGCACTCAGCATTAACAATCCTAATTAACTTATCTGAGAAAATTCTATCCTCCCTTCTCATACTGGATAATTAAGTAAAGCAATTACCGTTTAAAAGAAAATAATTTCAGTTAGTAAGCAAGATCAGCAAAATAAACCTCAAAATACTTCTCTCTTAATTCACAGTTTTCTGAAGAATACCAATTCTTGTCTTATTTCAATATGCAGAGCTTCCTGGGAGTATATCCTGATATCTTTTTCCCCACTATGTTCATATCCCTCCTGAATACCTGCAGGGGTGAGGGTGAAGGGACTGAATTTTGGATGGCTCAGCATTGTGACTGTTTGTTATCAGAATTACAACAGAGCTGCATCCATCACTCACCAAAGTCAGTGTGAGCCTTTCTATTCAGTTTGAACTAGATTTTAGGGAGTTGCTGTCTATCTGCCTTTACCATCTGTAACACTGACGAACAAACAAGAAAATAAAAAAACCCTTATCCTGCAGCACAGGAACATTCTGAAAAGATGGAAAGAGCTCAGAAGCACTAAATAAATGTGTCTTGGAAGGTAACTTCTCTGAGATTTAGAGAACTGTACATCCCTGTTGACATGCAGAGAAAATTCAGAGCTCAATAGTGCTGTCATTCCCATTCCCACTTGACAGTTATCCATGAAGTAAGAAGCATCTTGCCTCCTGCTCTGTGGAAAAAAACACGGAACCTGTAACTACCTTGGGACTTGGTGGCATCCATGATAACGTCAACCTCATAGTGGATATATGTGAACAAGGAAAGCACTGTGAGCACTGCAAAATCTGGCCTTTGTTGGGAACATTCTTACCATATAATACAACATGATTGTGATATTGTGGTGCTCCAAAACTGAATTCATTGTGCTTTCACAAACGTGCACTTAGCTGTATGGTAAAAGCTGTAAGGAAGTTCAAGCATGGGGAGTGATTTTAAGGTTCTGTGTCCTTTTCACCAAATGATTTAAACTTAATTGTGTGAATTGCTGTTACAGCTTTAGCTAAACCCTTTGGAAAATCCTATCAAGAAGCTGAAATTAATTTTGAGATTATTTCCTTGATCTGTGAAGAATAACAAAGCATCTGTTTCTCTGATACACTTTACATTAAAGCTTTATCACTCTGGCCCAAGGTGAAAAATAAGCCTGTTAGGAGTGTGGAACGTGATGTGCTGAAAGCTCTGGAGAGTATTAATAAATATGAACAGTGAGTCACAGTTTGTAACATGTGCATCTTTTTCATTCCAGTGTAAGTTATTTTTCACATTGTAGGTCAAGGGCAGTAAATACCTGTCCCACAAGTACATGCCAGGTGGCTTGGGTTACTGGCTTCTTACTGTGTGACCTCTGCGAGCAGCAAGTTGAGTGTTTCAGACATGTCCCTATATAGAATCAAACTAAAATAATGCATGGCTTTGAACTGGGAGGAATTTTCTTATCTCATGCTAAACATAAGGAGAAGCAAAGCTATACTGTTTTTGAAGGAAGCTATAGGAGCCTCTTCACATCTCAAAAATCTTTACTGAGACGTAACTGCTGAGCTGTTCTTAGTTTGTGCACATAATGTTTCTTTTATTTCAACATACTTTTATATTCCTCTAATTAAGGTGTATTTTAGGGGTTTGGTAGTTCTGCCTTTAAAATATTGTTTTATATGTAAGGTAGATGCCTGGATGAGTCAGAAAATGATACCATTGCACATAGTTTCATTGTAAATGAGTGCCCAGCTGTCCTGCATACACCTAAAATGGAAATAGGATCACTGATGTGCTTACAGGCTGCAGCTTGTTCCTAATATATCTCTACCAGTTCCTGTAAGAGACTGATATATTTGGCTTAATGTAGGGTTTATAAAGCTAGAAGAATATTTTCAAATCTGAGTTTGACCAGTAGCTGCAGAGGATGATCTGTGATGGCTTTGCTATGGAAATGCAGAAGTGCAAAGTCTTTACGGCAGCTTTGGCTCATTAGAATGCTTTTGATCATGAAAAAGGCTGTTGGATGAGCCAAGGCTAAAGGATCATATGTTGGAAGAAGCAGTAATATCAAAGGTTCTGCAAGGAAAAAGCAGGAGGAGCCAAATCCACTTGGAATGTCACTCTTAACAGTGTAACTTTGCTGTCCAGTATTTTGTATCCATCCCAGATACAGAAATGTCACAGTAGCAAGCTGGAAGGCTCAGTGCCCACTTCTGTCAACAGCATTCCATGCAGCCAAGTAAGAAGAAAAGTTTATTAGCTGACCCTGGATCTCTCCCTCTTTATTTTGCACAAAATGTGATTAATTAGTCTTCAACCAAGAAAAGAACAGAATGTGGGTATTCTAAGCTTTGAGGAAAAAAAAAGTTAAAATAAACATCATAGCCCATTACTGCGATTTGTGCAACCATCATAAAGAGTTATTAGGAAGACCGCCCTAGTCCAGACTGAGCCCACTCTGTTCTGCACTCCCAGCTTTAGCCTGTGTTATGCTGCTTTGGAATTACTGTGCAAGCACCATCACTGGTTTATGCAGAGGTGCAGGAATGGAGCATGAACATACCTTTTTTCCCTACTGTATACATACCAAATGGAATGAAATATCCTGCTGTGGATATCCCAGAAAGCATGTAATGCACGGCTTGCTTCGTTTCACGTGGAATAAATTAGGAATGACTATTCCAAAGTTAATTGGCTTACACCCCTCTTGGCATAATGTAGGTACAGTCATATATAGGCCAATACTTTGTTATATACAAAGGCATTTTCCTTAGTTTTAGATTTAAACATTTACCAGTATATTCTTTGGATCGTCTCCAGCATGTAAAAGACTTAAAAATCAATCTTGCAAAACCAACTCTGAGGGTGGCCTGAGGAGAACAGACTTCATCCCTGAATATTCAGTATCTAAGAGAAAAATGCAGTCTCTACCACTCATTTGCTATTTTCAGATGAGAACATACTCTGCAAATCCTCCTTTCTTCCCTCTGCTCCCCCCTCCCTACACTTTGGTAGTAGTACTTTTAAGGATGCACAGCAATAAAATCATGTTCAAGGGTCAGCCAAAATGCCATGGTACCCCACTAAGTCCTAGTGGATCAACTATAATCCCTGCATTTTTTCCTTTCTTAATCATGTTGGGGTTTTTAGGCATACATTTACCTTTTGTTCTTATTTGTAGATGGTCTGAAAAGAGCTGTAGTAATCTTTTGTAAATATCTTTTGCCCTTTGCAGTCTACAAAGTATTGACTTTTTCTGTGTGGTTGGTTTTGATGTTGTTTGTTCTCTTTCTCTTCTTCTAGGTCATAGCCAACACCGCTGCCAAGTTAGTATCACCTCTGTGTAGTGCCAGATATTTGTGTGACGCTGTGTGTGTGAAGTTGTGTTTTCTCAACATCTGCTTGGTGTGGCAGGCGCCCTGCGCTGCCCCTGCTGTCCAGCAGTGCTCCCGCTTGGCATTTCTTGGTGATGCTCTAATGCTGTGAATGGAGCTGCCACCTGAGCCTGCTCAGTTCTTCTAAAAGCTTTCAGGTGGTTTTGCTTCTACTGGCAGGTTTTTCTTTAAGTTATCTTTATGCCTTCCGAGTTTGGTGAGCATTATCTGAGCCTTTTTTGGTGTGTTATTAGTAAAGTACTTTCAGTTTCAATGTTAAATTAATTTCCAAAGTCTGCTAAAATTTAAATTTAGGTTGGAGTAAGATATTGGTACAGAAAAAAATATACAAAGTGATTTACCTTGATAAATCTATTGCCCAAAAAAGATATAACTATTGATATGAAAATGTGATTGGTCTGCTTTATTTAGGAGAGTTCAGAGAGTCCTCAGTTTTGACCTTTAGTTTTTCTAAGGGCAGAGGATTGTCTCTAAACTCTCGCTTTTTGCCTCTGACCTGAGTGTTGTCCATAAATTGCTGGAGACTGGGTTAAATTGAATATAAAATAAATAATTCTAATAGTTAAATGTCAAATTTAAACTGACAGTACAAAGTTAGAAGTAGTGGAATACATGAAGTAATATTTAGTGCATATAATTTACAGTGATCTGGCATTCTCTGTTGGTTTCAATGAGGTGTGGGTGTGATGATGTAAATCCTTTGGAGTGAAAAACCCTAGCCAATTTGCATTAATTATTCTGACAGGATTGTCTTAGAAAGCAGAAGTTACTTTATAGGGGTGTTTG
Organism: Corvus brachyrhynchos; assembly: GCF_000691975.1. Classification (NCBI taxonomy): domain Eukaryota; kingdom Metazoa; phylum Chordata; class Aves; order Passeriformes; family Corvidae; genus Corvus; species Corvus brachyrhynchos. The sequence continues at coordinate 5,904,187 of NW_008246060.1, forward strand.
TAATCTTACTTGCTTTGGGATTTATTTTTCCTAATCCTCTTCTAGCTTGGGAGAAAGATCCCATTCATTTGCAGAGCTGCAGCCTTACCTCTGCCACTTGTCCTAGAGCCCAGCACCCCTTACAAGCACTAATATCTTCTGTTTGCTTCCAGAGTTAGAAAAAGAACTCATCAGTTGGAAATCTGTACTTTTTTTCTGTTATTTTTATGGTAATCCTGTTAACTTCAGTGGAAATTTTGCCTTGGTGTGTGTAATGTGACTAAAACCTCTTGAAAGACATCACTAAAACTGTTTAAAGATCACAAGTGAAAGCCCAAATGACTCCTGCTGCTACCATGAGGGAAGTTTAGGCTGTTGTAACATTAGTAGCTTTGATTTCTATAACTGACTGTGGAAACCAATTGCTTAAAACATTATTCTTTAAAGGTGGCATATTTAACCTCTGTCTTTTCATTCACACAGTCTTCTCAGATCTTGGCTTTACAATCTCTTCAGTGCTTTCAACAGTGTGAAAGAAAGAGAACACTAAATTCAAGATCTTGAGGACCTGTGTTTGTAATTACCATGTGATTGTTTAGGCTATTACAAAGAAAAGAGATATTGTTGTTGAAGTCAGGCATGTGCATGCTCAGTACAGCGACCTGCATGTCTCTGCATATCACCCCTCAACAGATGATGTCAGTGTAATTATAGAATTGTCAGAGTTGATGAATAGTTAAAGAAGATGTATTTTAAATGTGAGAATGTCTTGGTAAAAAGACAGTTTTCACTTTTTGAGTGCATAATGCAGTTTCCAGTTCCCTCCCTTAAAATGTTGACATGTGCAACTGAAGGCTGTGGCTGTAATGCAATGTGTGCACCTGTGTGTCTCTGGTCCTTGAGCATGTGGCTGTCAATGTTCTATCAAGGATTTGCAATGATATTTGACTGTCTCTCTCTGTCCATCTTCAGTCAGGGCATCCCACCAAACAAAAGGCTGAAAACATAGTGGAATCCCCTGGCTGCCTTCAGAGGTGGCACAGAGCACGTGTGATAATCTCCAGAAAATTAAGTCAGATTGCTACCAGCCTTACTTGATTTTACTTTTTCGTCCATGCTGGGATGAGGGTTCAGTTTTAACTCTCACCCTCTGGGGCTGCCCATGGTAAACAGGCACACTGTTATTTGTGTAAAGAGGAAAACTTACTAATAGCCAATAAACTTACAGTTTAATGTCTTAAAGTGAAAAGGAAAAGTGTTCCAATCAAATGGGATTAAATTTTTCAGCATGTCTTCTGCACGGGGAAATATATCCATTTCTAGCTTTTGGGTTCAGTTCTAAATGAAACATTTATGAAATATCTGTTATTTCACAAAGGAAAGAATTCCCAGTTTTGTCCAGTTTGGTGAGGGTATGGAATCTCTCCTCCTGGCATCCTTCTGCTGCTGGCAGGACAAGAACAGCAGACTAGAGATTCACCTGATCTCCCATAGGTTGAAGAAGAGCAGCTACCTCAGCTGAGGTTTAGCTTGTTCATTGGAACTCAGGGCACTGCTCAGTCCTAGCTCTGGGACTATGTACAACTCAGCCCTACAAGAAAACCAGCTGCTCTTTGGTTGCAGTCTGACATGAAACTGATTCATTCTGGTGTCATTCATTCACTTGCTTTTGGGGCTCAGTCAGCTATAAAATCTTTCCTCTTAAATGGAGTCACTGGAAACTAAGGCAACAACTCTTCCAACTGCAGTTGTCCAGTTGGTTGCAACGTAAGATATTTTGATCTGGAACTGAGCATTGATCATGCCATAGCAGCACTTGGGGCTGGCCATACAGAGATTTTGGGAAGATTTAGTCTTTGTGAGGAAAGCCTTGCAGATTAAAAGGCGCAAGTATTAAATTTCACTGTGATTAATAACCCAGACAGAAAGTACTGAAACCTTCCAAGTAATAGACGACCTGATATCTGTTCACTCCACTGCACTTTCTAGACCTTTGTAAGACCCTTCTGAAAACATGAATGGATGAAGGAAAAAAAGTGGGAATTCTCTGCACTGTGTATGTACGTCCCATGGGCATGCATATATACAAACATGTGCATGTTTGTATACACTTAGATGTATACGTGCATGTAACAACAGAATTTTAGTATATGTAAGTATCACACGAAATACTTAAGGATTTTTTGTGATATTTTAATACAGTGACAGCTATTTCACCTTTTTTTTCATTTGTATACATCATGAGCCAACCCAAAAATGGCATCCATTAGCACAGCCATCTTTTTGCTGTGGCTTGGTGCTTATGTTGTTGGCTCTTCTCTGATGAGAACCTTTGCTGGTGAGATGCCATGAACAGATGTGCACACTCCTCTCTTGGTGGTGCTTCCCTCACTTAACTTCACGCCTCTCTCCTTTCTTCCCCTCCCTTCCCCGTGGAACCTCACCCTTGCATAACCCAGCACGGACTTCACGGAGCGTTTCAACCCCAGTGTCCTGAAGGACTCTGCCCTGTCTACACACAAACCCATTGAGGTGAAGGGCCTTGGCGGCAAGGCTACCATAATTCACGCGCAGTATAACACCCCGATCAGCATGTATTCCCAGGATGCTATCATGGATGCAATTGCAGGCCAGGCACAAGCCCAGGGTGGAGAATTTGCTGGGTAAGGTTATTTCCTTCTGTGGAATGCTCTTTCTCTGCATGATACTTGTAACATCCCTACCTGCATGACACATTTGCTCTTCTTGGACTCCTTCTTTTTTCCTGGGGTATAGTACACACATCCTAGATGGTGTTCGAAAGCACTTCCATGTTTTGAAGTTAAAAGGATGGATCAGTAGAAAATCATAGCATGGTTTGTTGTTGGAAGGGACCTTAAAGATCATCTAGTTCCAGTCCCCCTGCCATGGTCAGGGATACCTTAATTTAACCTAGCTTTTTTGGTATTCCTCCTAGAACTGGTAAGCCCCACAATAATACCTCTAGTGCTCTGTATATGATATCGGATGGGTTTTCATTTTTGATGACTGTGATTTATAATAGCCACTATTATCTGCATAGCTCAGAAAGGACAAAAAAGGGGGATGGAATTTTTATTGATACCTGAAGAATGCAAAATATTTATTTAGCACTGGCTACTGGTTTACTTTTCAGAACAGAGTGTTTTGCTGTATTTTTACTTTCCCTAGTTTACATACAGTACATGTGTTTTACACATACCCTTTGGACTATGGCAAAATCCACTCTTTGATAACTCTGCTTTTCCAATGCATGTTTCTGGACATCTTACCTAATTAACTTATCTAGAGTTGTAATAACTTCACTGAAATTACATATGCAATAAATGTAGCAAGGTTTCTCTCTTACCATGTGTGCTTCTACCCAAAATAGAACTTGCCTTCCTTTGATATGACACCAATGTACAGGTATAGCAAGACACTTTAACGTAGTTTCTTTTCCATATGTTAGCTGCAGGCTTACTCAAAATGAGGATGATTTATGTATTTGCTTGTGCTCCCTTTTACTGGCCATTTTTCTCTTTTTTTATAATTATTTTTCTTTACCTCTAACTTTTTGCATCAATATTGTTGCTCATCACAGCTCTCCCTCATGATGGATCACAAGCAACACCTTTAGCTGGCTTTTGCCATGACTCAGTGAATCTCCACAGGTGTTGAGTAGACTCATATTTCCAATCAGTGAAGTACAAAGAAGTTCATTTGTGTTCTTTGTAAGGGTTCACATCCTTCATAAGCGTGGATTATATGAGACATTTTATGATACATTAGCACTTTCTTGAAATGCTGTAGCATTACATGATGCAAATAGTAATGTTTTAAAAAAATACCTATTTAAATTATCAGATGATTATAAAGTTAATGCTGAATATGTGGATCCTTTTCATTTTATGTTTTCTTCAGTTTCCTCTAATATTCTGAACTTTAATTTGCAGTGGAAACCAAGATGTTTTTTAGCTTGCTTAATCGATCGAGTCTGAGATAAGATTATGCTTAATGCAGAAGTATTTGTATGAGAATTTTTTAATATAAAAGCAGACCAAATTGTGTGCTGATTCATTTTGTCTCAATTATCAGCCTATAATTTCGTCTTGGTTCTTAATTAATCATCTTAGTCCTTTTCATTTGTGCACAAATGTCTGTAGGATGGTAAGGACACTCAGACTGCACATCTAAAGGGCAGACAGCAGCTGGAAACAGTTTACTTGCTTTATCAGTGATGGACAGGCTTAAGATAAGAATTCGTTTTTCTAGTTTGACCATTTGAAATCAGTGATGATGTAACTTCATGAGATCAGAGTCAGGCTCTTGTCACTTAGAAAATAAGCCACTCTTAATGGATCACCATGGAAAACGTCAAGGGAAGAACATAATTTTTCATACAGTGGTTACTCAGACTCCATGCTGAAACTTAAAGATAGAAAATTTTGAATGCCCTGATTTTATATCTTTTCCTATTCTATGGTTTTGGTTTTTTTTAATTGCTCGTACTAAACCAAGAACCAAGAGTGAGTTGGCTGCAGTAAAACCATTTGGACAGTGCATTTTGAGTACATTTCTGTCAAACCACTTCTAAATTCCATTATGCAGTTCTAGCCAAATTTACAAGTCGCATAAAGACATAAATCTAGCACCTTTATCAGGAATAAGATCTGACAGTTAAAGTAGCAGAATCAATAATGTGATAGTACAAACTAAGGTCTTGTGTGTCCTCTACAATAAGTCAACTTCGCTGGCTATTTACCAGTCTACATGAACTTGTTTGTTGGGATGTGGGGTTTTTACCTCTTAGAGCTTTTTTAAAATAGCTGGAATCAGTGTAATATCTGATGTCAGAATATTTTGTTGTATGTCTACAGGGGTAGAAGACTGCAGTGTTCCTAAGTTTCTACTTAATAGCTACTTAATTTAAATCTGGATAATGACTCCAGGGAGTTATTCACATAGTAAACCATAGTTTATAATGAACTCCAAAAAATAAAATTCCATTGCTACTTATTCAGAGAGGTTTGACTGTCTTTAAAGCTTGTTTTAATGTTAAGAATGTGTGACTTAAATGATGATGAAAAAAAGGAAAATCATTTTTATTGACTCCTACTAGAATACCTTAAGGTCTAGAATGAAAACCTCCAACACTCTAACCCATTTGGGAAGAGGGTTTTTTTTTTTCAGTAGCATCAATTTAAAGTAATATGCTTAAAGATGCATGATATTTCTGCACATCCACACCCAGATGGAAAGAAATTAAATTACAGAGAGGTATAACAGAGGTATTAACATAGTTATGTGCATCTTTAGGCTGTCTGTAAGAATCAACTGTCACATTTAGGTTTATGAAATGCTCATAATCAGTGGTGCACTATATTTTACACTTCTATGTTGAATGGCTCATATGTCCTAGTTACTCATCCACAATATAATTATGATTTTAAAAAAAGAAAAAAGCCTGCTGAATTAAAGACAGAGTTGGAAATACTCCAATGCATTGCATTAATTTAGTTCAATTTATATGAGCATGTTTCACTCTGCTGGGGAGGTTAATTCACCAAGCTCCATTTCCTGCCTTAATCATCTACCATACGGATATTAATATGTCGTATTAATGCCACACATTGCTACTGTGAAATTTGTGGTCCAGCCTCCAGCTCCAGTTTTTTAACAATGCTTGAGTTAATGGCATATCTATACATAAACCTTTAAACTGCTTTTTTGTATATTGGTCATGATATAAAAAGAAAGCATTACAGCTAGAGGATTTAAAGAGAGGAATTTGAACTTTCTGGGGCATGCACACAGCTGTTGCCACAGTGGTCCATGGTTGAAATCAGCAGCACTGTCTATCCCTATCCAGTGGTTTATTATCCACTCTACAGCTGGGAAATTTCCTATCACATACAGCAGGTTTTTAAACTTCAGCAAGATTAAAAAGTCATCGTGGGGATACGACATTAAATGTTGGCCCAAATCAGGCAGTCACCTATGGCAGTCATACAGGGCCAGGTTCTGGGCATGAAGCACCCTGAAGCACCTCTGGGGACTTGAAAACAGGGTCATCTTTTGGGGAGCATTAACATGACAGAATAGCATAGCCAAGTGTCAGAAGCAGCAGCAGAAAAGTCCCGAGGGTGTTACTGACTTACTGTTGGTATTACAGAGAATCTCTTTTCCATGCAAAGACTTCTTTGCAGAAGGCAGAACTCACTACTGCAATTTCTTTCCTGCCTCAGCAAGCCCTTCAGCCATATGTGATGGGCCAGAAGAGGAGGACTACTGCTTTCTCTCCACTCTTCCATCTGAAGAAGGCTATGTCCATTGTTGCATACAGGAGCAACACTAATGGAAGCCACTGATGGCACAGCCTTCCCAAAATAAACAAGTCTGCATTCTGCCTTCTGTACCTGCTAGTGTTTGCATATTGTAAAGATTGTGGTCTAGGAAACATGAGCTAAAATAGGAGCTGGAAAATGCTGCTTCCTCCTACAGGCCATCTTTCACACTTGAGAGACTTTTTTACATAACTTGTATATTTTGTGGCAGAGCTTAAACTGAAGATTCAAGGTTTTTTTCTAAATTTACCTTTCAAAGCTGAGTTCTACCCCACAGCTGATTGTGCTGAAACACACAAAAAAACTTGACTGTGGTTTGTACTTTGGTGGCTCCTCAAGAAAGTGAGAAGTTTGCATATATGAGGGTTATGAAGAACATAAATATATGCTATTATGTGTAAATCCATCAAACCAGTGTATATTAGTGCTGAAGGAGTGTGTCAGCTGGGAAATACTGATATTTAAAGCACTACCTGGTACACATTTTTCATCACACTGTATGCTATTGCTGTATGTAGGATGTCAGACATACTTCCTAGCTTTTTCTTGACTCCTCTCAGGCTTTCAAATCACAGACCAAACTTCTTAGTAGATTTTCTCTGCACAGTGGTATCTCAGAGAGCACTTACTTCAAGCCCGAACCAAGGTAGAAACTGTTGGACCAAGTGGCCCTTAACTTTTAACAGAAATATTTCTCAGTTCTCATGAAGTTGAGCTTGCTGCTTGCAAAGGTCTTTATGGAATAGCATAAAGCTGTTACAATAAATCACTTGCTTCAAAAATAGACCTTGTATTTAGGGCAACCATGGAGCCAAGTTGCTCCAAGCACACATCATCCCCTCAGTGTATATTTCTGCAGCTCTGTTAATAGTTAATTTTAATTCTGCTATGCAGAAGTTATTTTCACTGGGGGGAAAAAAAAAAAGCTATTGAGTTACTAAGCCTGTTTCTAGTCTACATCATAAATCAAAGAGAGGTTACCTCACTTGTGCTACAGACCTGTGTAGCTTTGATTTTAGGTGTGCACACTGGGTATGTCACTTTGCAAGATGATTAAGCATGTTTTAAGTCCCTGAGATACATTCTGTCATTAAAGATTTCAGATACTCCTTATATGTGCAAGTCTTGGGTACAAGTCTAGACTTCTTGTGCTTCACATATTTAGTAGACAATGAATCCAGACTATGGCAGATTTCAGTTTGAAAAAGAATCATGTCTAGAAAAAGCTGTAAAAGCCTACTACATTTTTTTTATAATGAAATACGGGGTTTGTTTCTAATTGCAACCTTAAGGTACACTGGCCCAACACTGTAATTTAAAGACATAACATAGAACAGTACCAATATGAAGTCATTTTTACAAGAAATAATATGGAATAAAAATTGTCAGAGAAATAAATGTTTTTGCCTGGCCTACTCTCCTTTATCACTACAGATTATTCTAACCACTGTAAGCTTGTGTGCCTGCGCTGGCTGAGGAATCATGAACAGGTATTTCCAAGCAGATTTGAATGATAACAGGCCCTTTCAGAGATAGAATGAGCCATAACATAAAATTGATCCACGTATCTTTTTAAGAAGTGATCATTTCAAAGCCATGTTGGGGATGGCTGGGCGAGAAACTGAGACCAGAGAGCTGCTTCCAACGTTTCCCTTTCTGAATTGCAGTGCCCTCCCTATTAAGGATACTCACGTGGACAGTGCCTCTCCGGTGTATCAGGCTGTGCTTAAAACTCAGAACAAGCCTGAGGATGAGAGCGAGGACTGGAGCCGCCGCTCTGCCAACCTGCAGTCCAAGTCCTTTCGTATCCTTGCCCAGATGACTGGAACTGAGTACAGTAAGTCGAATGACAAAACATCCCCCTCATCCTGATTTTAGATTCATGTTTTTCCTTGCTGCCCTGGTATTGGCCACTGATACTCAGGGAAGACTCATGTCCAGGCTCATGTAGTTGTCAGCAAGGGTGAAGATCCTGGATGTAACTTGAGGGAATTCAGAAATCAAAGTGAGCAATCTCACCTTAACGCTTTATGAAGAAAATTCTTTGATCTGCCAGAGGTCTCACCATAAAAGTATAATAGATTGTACAGTAAACGAGCATTTGGGACCCCATAGTTATTCCTACTTACAAATCAAGTCTCTGCAGTACAGTCTTTGGGTTTCCTACAGCCTAGACATACAGAGCTGTCCATTCTTTAGACAAAAATGATAAACAAGTAACAGTCATTTGTACAGTAACACTTATAGAAGTGACTTCTGGAGGTCAAAAAAACCTGTGGATCACCATTTGTATGGAATCTATGGCTCTATCAGCCCTGTATGTCTAAACGTAGATCTGACACGAATGTCACGGAGCTGTAACTTTGTTGCTTGTTGCCTATGGAAATGTTGTTATGGTTACCTGGTACTAACCCCACAGGTGGTTTCTGATGTAGAGAGAAGGAAGGTCAGGGCCTTTTCCTGCATCAGGGGGAAATACTGAGTATTTCCTCCCCCATTAATCTGCTGCTGCTGTCTCTCCTGCTTTGTACAAAACAGCAGGACCTCTCTGTAGAATCATTGCCTACAGCTGTGAAACATTGCTAGTAATGAATGGGAAAGTAGTTGTAATAGCTACTTTCTGACATCCTCCTTCCTGTCCCTAGGGAACCGCTCCTCTTCATGATGTTCTTACAAATTCCACTGCTGCAAAGTCAACATGAATGCACCTTTAGATATGCTTTTGATATGTTTCTAAAGAATTTATAATACCATAAAGCCAATTCATTTCTTTCTGTTTTTTAACTGAAACATTTTTTTCTACAGTGCAAGATCCAGATGAAGAAGCCCTAAGGAGGTCAAGGTAGGCAACTCCCTGTGAAAAATACAGCTTTATCCTTCCTTATAACCCAATAATGTTTTAAAGTGGCATTAATATGAACTTCCTTTATTATATTTTTGTCCTAAATTATTCTAATACATTTACTTAAAAAATCACTAAAATTAAAACGCTGATATTGAGAGGCATTTGAATGAGAAGGATAACAAATTAGCATGCTTTTAGGAAAAACAGTGCAAATTTCCTGATGTGTGTGATCAAATCTGAAAGCTCTCTGCTCATGCAACTTTCCTGTACTTTTCTGGATGTGTGAATGTGATGAGTTCCAAGCCCTGTGTAACTACTTGACTGTGTAAGTGGATAAAAATATATAATGTTGTGATGGCACTGAAATTTGTGAGCAATTTATTTGGATGACCCTCTGACTGACATTTGATTTTCCTTAAATGATACAGTAAAGGAATTGTTTCCATACATACCCATAATCATTAGCTTATGTTTTGTTTGGAATAAATATGACCTAAATTTGTAGAATATGGAAGCACAGGACTGCTTTTGCTAATGGATAAATGTATTTGTTTCATGGGATGAATCAAAAAACGTTGAAAAAGTGGATATGTTCAGAGATATAATATGGAATTAAAGATTTATCATCATCCTGCATAGCCAGGAAACAGATGTATTAAAGATTCTTATTGAGCTTAAAAACTGCAGTTGAATCAGGAGCATCCTGCATGCAAGCCTTACTTTCTGTTTGCATACTTCAAATCCCTGTTTCACATTAGCTGCTCTAGGCCGCAGGCTGGGTTTGTGATGTGTTTGGTACTCAATCCACCTCCTCTTCTTTTTCTGGTTTTTTTTTTTTTTACTGCCATGTGGCTTCTTTAAAGGTTCTGAGCTTTTGATCACAGTGCAGGTTACAAATGTTGAATCAGTGAGAAAGATACCTGCTATCTTCCCTGTGAGAATACAAGAATGCTTTCAGTTGGTGTCTGCTATAAACCTTCCCCTGCAGTTCACCCAAGTTCATGGCTGGGTGCCCGAACATCAGGCTTGACGTTACAGCCCTCAGGGATTTATTTTTTCCCTCAAATGTGCAAGCCTAATTCTCATTACATGTATTGTGCATTATCTGTTTTGATGTAATAGCACACATCCAAATCCTTATTATGATGGGATTTAAAGCAGTGTGCTGAACTTAACAGTGCCACATTCATATCTGAGGGTAATATGTTGTTTTTAAGAAATAATCTCTCTAGGTGTAGTCTGTGGCTTTGGAAAATAAAAAATAGTGGAAACTTTACATGGTATATGTTGACAATAATTATCTGGTAACACATCAACACACGTAAATTGCACAATCTAGCCAGTGTAACTTCAAGCACATGACTGTGTACACTGTGCTTTTCACATTTTCTTTAGGTATCACTGTGTTATCCTTTTCTTTCCCAAGGACAGTGCTGGTTATGTTTAGGCACATCTGAACAGGTTTAAGGTATGCATTGATAGTAGAGGCATAAGGGAGCATATATAGGTGCTTACACAGGGACAGTGCAACTGGTGTGAGCTCTGGTGCCAGGAATGAAGTGGGGTCTCCTTCCTACCCCACTGACAGTGCTGGCACCATCTGGGTGCTTGATACCCACCTCAAACATTGGACACAGTCCACTGGAGATTTGGCAGCAGGGCCCTGGTTGTGCAGGCATCTGTCATTGTGGCCTCAGGCAGGCTGTGAGTGATCTCTCTCTGGTGCTTTCTCTTGTCTCTTTGTGTCATCTCCTCAGTGCAGCCAACAGGAATTACATGGTATGGTGATCAAGTTTCTTCCAAACACTTGGGAGTGGGGGGAGGAAAGATGTGGCTTATTCTTGGCAGAACTGTTTTACATAAAAATAGTCACGTTTAGATTGCTGCTTCCAACTTCATGACATATGTTCCGAAGAAAACCCATAAACTTGGGAATTTTTGGGTGGCAGAAAATTCCTTTCAGTCAGTATTAATGAGTGTGTTGCATGATTGTCCTTTGCTCATGCTACTGCTGTTTTGAAGGCATGCATGAGTATAACTTGCTATGAAAACTTTTCATTGCTGGTGTGACAATTGTTATGGAATATTTTCTGGAGAGATGGGATCCATTTCAAGCCAAACAGATGTTTCTGAATACCTTTTCCTTGAATGGAGGGGTAATATCTTGAAAGCACTAAGGGAGTTCTTAAATTACATGTCAGACCCACTGGAGCTAGTGTATTCTGGTATAGCTGGAAAAAACGCCATCAGGAAGTTTCAGCTAGGAATACTTTATGTCTCTTAATTACCAAAAAGCATAAAAAATAGTTTGAGAAGTCCTACATCAAGACTCTGTTAGGACTATTACTTGCATGACACTGTGTTATTAAGAACAAAAGATTCAGAAATATCAGTGAATTTGTTGGCATTTACTCTGTTTATTGTTTTGTGCTTTCCTCAGCCCGAGGAGTAAAACCAGCCCAGTCTGCTCCTTTCTGTTTGACTGGTTTCACTCTTGAGTTCCACTGTATTAACACAATTAATTGTCTTGTGTTTTGAGTGTAAATAATGAGGAAAACGACCTTGTTTGCAATGACTGCAAAAAGTTTTGTAAATAATGAGAACATTTCATTTTTCATTCTGTTCGCTATACTTCTCCTTGACTGTGCTATCATCGCACATCCTCCTTCTTCCCCTTTTTATATACAAAAGCTGAATTTAAGCTATAGAGGATCTAAAAAAGTTTAAATCCTTAGAGGTGCTGAACATGGCTCGAGCAACCCAGTCTGCAGTCAGGGGTGGCAGGAGGTGGCCAGTACTTCACAGGACTCTGCTTTGAAAATCCTGTTGTTCTGCTTTGTGACACAAATGACCAGAAATACCTATGCAAATGTCAACACTAATACTCACTAATTCTGAGGAAGCTACAGAAAAGTACTGCTGAAACCTGGCATTGATGGTCCTTGCAGGAAGGACAGCAGGTTATATATGGGCTGACCTAGGTCTTACAGAATGGAAGATATTTGCATTCATTTTGCACTTGTATGAGTTAATTTTCACTGACTGCTCAGTTGTGTGAGAGGGAAGGAAAAGCCAAGAGAAACTGCTGGGAGGAAAACAATGGGATTACACTGCATTTCTAGCAAAAGCAGCCCTGTAATACCAAGCACAAGTCAAAGAATAAGAAGTTATATCAAGTTACTTCTCAGAAATACACAACTGCAAAACCTTTTATGCATGGTCCAAAAAGCATCACCCAGCCTTCACTGTGCTGATTTGAAAGCTGAGGAAAAAATCCAAATAAATTGCCATTGCCCTCATTGTAAGGCAGGGGAGTGGTAGCCATGGTCCCTAACCCCTTTCTTTCTCCCTCCTTTCTTTCTTCTGTGTATGTGTGTCTCTCTCTGTCTCTGTCTCTCTCTGTCTCTGTCTCTCTCTCTCTTTCTTCATGCCACAGGGAGAGGTTTGAAACGGAACGTAACAGCCCACGCTTTGCCAAATTGCGCAACTGGCATCACGGCCTGTCCGCGCAGCTCCTTAATGTTAAAAGCTAAAGGCCCCCAGTCAGAGGGCAAACCCGAGAGAGTTACAGGAACACATTAACTGCTGCCCTGAGTTAGAGCCTGAGCATGTCACTCGTGCAAACATGTACTGCCAGGCAGTAGGTTTCTGGTTTTAGCCTGTTAGCCATTCACTGTCACCAAAAGTGAAATCATGATACAACCCAGGTCATGTTCTTCATGATAAAGTAGTTTAGGTTTTTTTTCCCTTTACTATCTTAAACTTCAGTACACAGCAAAGCATCACTATTGTAGTCTCCTGACTTTAATTCTAGAAGAAAATGAGAGGGAAGTTATTGACAGTATTTATTTAGGAGGAAGAAGAATGAGACTTTCACTGAGTTTTACTGATGTAAAGATAATGAAGTAGGAGAAAGAAAGTTGAAAAGGAAACTGATTGGCCTAGACTTTGCTAAATGTATAATACACTTAGTTTGCATAGTTGAACGATGCTGTTTGAAATAAGATATTAGCAATGTGAAGTTGTATTTCAATGTATTATACTGGCAGAAGTCATTTACTGAAACCATTGCTGTAAGTTTTGGGTTGGCAACTTTAATTTATCATTATATAAAAGTGAGAGATAGCTGGGATTGCTCAGGATCTGCAAGGAAATGACATTTTGCTAGAGGTGATTTAGGAGTGAGAAGAATATATCATACTGCTGGTGCACTGAAGCTTTTAAAAGCATCTTGTAAGTTTTAAGGAATATGTTGCCCATTATGTATTGCTCTTGCTTTGACTCACATTTTTTTCTGTATATAGCAGCATGCTTTATCTGAAATAAAAGGTTTTAAAACTAAAATAATTATGTGCCTGTTTTACACAGTACTTTATTCTGTTTTAAAACAATAACTGCTTCAACTGATTATTGAAAAAAGGAGAACTTTTCTTTCCCAAATACAAAATTTGGTTAAAAAGCTTTCCATTATTAGCTATAATTCTTATTGACCTTTAAGTTGTCTGAATTGGAATAAACCTGACAAAGCAGTTGTCTTAGGTACCTTTATCTGGTAGCAGTAATTCCAATCAAAGGGATTAGTGCACGAGATCAGATTGAAACTGTTACACTTTTTGCTGCTTCCAGATTTGTCTTAGCAGTCCATACAAGAACCAAGTTCATTCAAGCTCCCATTTTTTTCTGTTTTATAGAAATAACGAAAAGCTACTGTTCATGGAGAATTTTGCATGAATCAACCAAATACTGAAGTGTTTAAAGGGTTATCATACTTACATAAAAAACCTAATTCTTCAGTACTACTTAAGAGTACATAAGCACTCATTCCTTTTTAAATGCATTTCCCTTTTCTTAGCTAAATATCAGAGCACTTCAGAACATGCTACTTAATTCACAACATGCATTTATATTTTCCTTAAGGGAGCACAAACAGATTCTGATCACACCATCTTATCAGTACCTATGGTAAATCAGCATCACTGCATGAAATAAGAGCAACATTTTAACTTTTTCTGATTGTTGCCAAGAGCAACCTTTGGTGAACCAAAGTGGTGGTGAATTTTATTTATGTATGGGAAATTTTGATAGAATTTAAAATATCAATAGGCAGTTAAGATTTTTTCATAAAATGTACCTAAGTTAAAAAATCTTCCAGTTCTAATTTTCAATCAAATTAGATGTTTTTATTAATAAGTAGTAATACAGTCTCTTCACTGTAATAACAATTGTGTATCTGTAATGTTTTATGAATATAATACAGATGCTACTTGTTTCCAAGAGTCCTAGTGCATGTGTTAGAACAAAAATGTCTGGATTATATCTCAATGTTTACACTTAATGTTATTTTGAAAGGTATTTTCTAATAATAATTTTATCAGATATGAAATTAACGGAGATTTAATTAAGGAATCACCTCCCCTTAGCTCTGCTTCAGTGGTTTTAATGATAAAAATTCAGTGCGTATAAACCACGTAATCATATAGGGAAATAGTTTTAATCCTTTTTTCTGTAGGATACAGAATGGAATCTAATGCTCTCCTAGCTTGTAGAATGTCAATTCTTTACGCAGTTACAGGGGGGAAAAAGCAATAGGAAAAAATCGTGACTGTCTGGTAGCTTTTAGAACTTTTGCAATGTTAAAGACCTTTTATGAAGGTGCCTTCATTAATCCTTACAGCAAGATTTTTACTACAACTTATTTCAACTGCTTAGTCCAGTCCCTTTTAAAAACATCTCACAAGTGATGGACCTTTTGTTTTAAAACTCAGTCAAGTATTTCTATGTCATTTCTTTTTTATATTTAGACTAGTATTTCCTCAACTCTTACTCCTCAAAAATCTTCCTTTATGTTGTCATGGCGATCTTCAAGTCCAGAAAATTAATGTTATGGATCTTTTTTTGTATAACTCTGAAGAGGCCTTGGTTTTGCTTCCTGAGGAGGGGGCAGACTTTGTCTGTAAGGTAGAGAAATTGGCCTGGATTTTTCCCTCTACTGCATATCATTGCTAGTGACAGTAACAAACTTGGGCCTGATAAAAAAGCACTAACAGCTTTTTAAAAACGAGTAGCTTTGTTCTAGCAAAAGTGCAAGTCTGGCTTACTATATTTCTTTGCTAAATACAAAATTTGATGTGTGGCTGCTGAGTGACCAGCCCCATCTTACAGTGTTTCCTGAGCACTTGCAGAAGTCTGCTGTTTCACACAGGAAAATCAGTCACAGTTAATGGCAGTGAGGCTCAGAATAGGTTCCAGACTGAAGACTCCATGAGTCATAGAATTCTTTAAAACAGTGCTGATGATAGGCAGGCGTATCTGTCCCATGCTGAATATATTTTGACCTGTGGCTGCTATGCTGAGCAGAGGACAGTGGTTGGTGACAATACCGTCTTCTAAATAACCTCCATGTTAAAAATAAAGTAAAACACAGGATGTGGATAATGATATGCACCCCCTGCCCTTCCCAATATTGCCAGTAAAGCATAGTGTTATAAGCATTTAATGAAGACACAGCAAAGCTGATGCCAGTAGGAAATCAAAACCAAAAGGCCTTCCAGGTAAATCTGCTTGTCTGGTTATGGCACAGGGACATGCTCCTTTTCTGCTGTGGTACAAGGCTGTTTGATCTAAACTAACCTGTCTCCTGGATCCTGCTGCCCTGCCTTCTGCTCAAACAGCCCCCCTGACCTCCTGCAGTGCTCAGTTTGCAGCAGAGACACTGACTGCATGCAGCGTGTGCTGATGGGACGTGGCTGCAGTGTGGCTTTAGGAGAGCGGCTGTGACAACTTGACCTCTCTTCCTTTCATGCATGACAAAACCACAAAAGGAGAAAGGTTCTGTGGCTCCTTCCCTTGCCTCCCTCTCTCCATGCCTGCCTGCACCAGGAAGGACAGTATGTTTTTGCTAATACAGAGGTCACTTCATTTCAGTTTCTCTCTCATTATGCACAGCTGGGTAGAGTATATCTTCCACAGCAAGGAACAAGTATTTTTGGGACCACTTTATCACTTCTGAAAAGTCCAACTCTTGCATATCACAGAGCTTTCTGAAACCTTCCTCAGGGGCAGAAGAGGTGACACCAATTTTTCACTTGTGCACTTGGGTTTCCACAGGAGCTAAGTTGATTTTGTGGTTTCTTTAGCAGTGTTTAACATGAGCTTCAGTGACTGGGATTACCATTAGATGTATCAGAAACTTATGTGGATCCTTATACAGATTTGAGTTGGTGAAGTTAAAAAGCCAGAATTTTGGTATGGTGCATGGTATTGCCAGATAATTACTTTCTTTAATGAGTTTGCCTTTAGTCAACAGCTTTCTACAGGATACATGAAAATTAATTGACTAAAACTTGTTCTCAAGCACAATAACATCTTTGTTCTGTGGCTGCTAATCAAAGCCATCTGACACCACCAAGACAAGCTAAGGCATCTTGATTTCCTTCCTTGGTTGGCCAGAATTTCCAGTGATTAACATTGCTGACCTGCCCAATTGCCAAAAACCTCCTATCTGCTGCTCAGATTACCAAAATTGCTGCTTTTGAAAGACATACCCTATCTTTTCACAGCAGCCTGTGAAATAAAGCAGACTTCTCTAGGTAGATTTCTCACTTAAGGAACATAATAAATAAAAATAACCACATCAGTTCAGTTTAATGTCTTCTAATCCCCACTTACCTTTTAACAGCTGAAGAGTGACAAAAGCATAGGAATAGTCAAATAACTCAATTGTCTCCATGGAATTCTGAGTGAAATCAGAAGAGAAAATTGATCACATTTTCTTCCCCAAAATACTCCTGGGAGTTCTATGGGGAAAAAATTATTTAGAAAACATAAATCCTTTGTTTCCAAGTCAGTTCCCTGTAGAATAAATTGGTCAAAATAGTGACTGTAAGGTACAATGTATCCACGTGAATGTACCCACTTATAATTGAAAGATTGAAGCCTCCAAATGCAGTTCGAAAATACCATGAAGCTTTTCTCAGAATAGTTCATAGAGAAAGTAATGCATAAACTAACAGAGCCTGCTAAAGCTGAAATGAAACTTTGGGTGTGGGTGTACTGACCTATATGTAGCATCTTATCTTTACCACCTCAGTCTCCTGCATGTTCCTGTCCACCATGTAACTTTTGCACGGTCAGAAATGAACATTAACTTTCATTTCTACTGTGCAGCCTTCAAAATGTTCATGTGCATCCTTCAGCTGATGCAGGTGGCTTATCAAGACATCAGTGCTGTCTTTCTCTCTGACTGCTCCCTTGCATTACCTTCAGTCCAGCAAGGGAAAAGCAGTTCTAACATGCAGCAGGTTTTCCAACAAGCATTGTAACTCAGAGGCACTCAGTTGGGGTCTGTGGATCATCAGCCTGGCTCACAGCTTGGCTTAGGGTGAGCTGGAGCATAGCACTGGCACTGCTTCCTTTTATTCTGCTTCTAAATTGCATTAATGTCAGCAAAATTACCCTAAGCACTAATAACTTCCTAATAGTTCATTTCCATGTAAGCATTTGCTGTAGCTGACCCAGAATGTTATCTGATTACAACTGAGAGAGAGGGAAGGTAAGAAAATCCTTAAGAGAGCTTATGAAATAAAATTTAATCCACATTCTGAAAGAATGACAACAGTTCTAATTCATACCACTTAGCTATTTGATTCAGGAACTGAACAGCACAGACACATTGTTGTGTTTCAGGGGCAGCTTCAAACTTAGCTTAATGCCATGTAGAGGAAGTATGAATTTTCTTATCATCAGTGTGCACAAATTAAAAAGTAGGTCTGAAAAGACCTACCCCCTGGAAGTCAAACCTCTGAGTTATTGTTCTTTTCTCAGCTTCCCTGGAGAAAAGTGAAGTCATGATGGAAAGAACACTTCAGTGAAAGGGGAATCATTTCCTGGTGTACAAAACCCAAACTTGTTGTGCATTGGTTTTGTCTGTAGTGGTCACAAATGCAGACTGAGAGTTTAGATCCTGTGCTCAGGTGCCTGGTGGCAGATCCCTGCACTTTACCAGCGGGGCTATAGAAAGCTAGAGGAAATCATTCAAATCCAATTGCACACTTAAGGTCAAGATAGGGAATAATTATCTAAATTAAATCCCAGCTCAAATTGCTACACATGCTCAGAATTTTGCAGTCTTTGTTCTTACTAAAGTTATGTATTTACCAATAAGATAAAATTTAAAATTGGAGTACGTATGTCAAATATCACAATGTAAACCTTGGGCTAGAGTTATCTTACCTTTCCCCAACGCTGGTGCTGCTGTATGTCCAGCTGCATTTATTCTGTGACTGTTACATTTAACAGCAACCCTGTAGATTCCACTAAAATGCATTCATAGGAGGGGTTGGCTTGGCTGCTTTGATTGAGTCCCATACAACATGTTGAGAATGAGTTGCTGGTTGTTTTTCACTGGATCTATGACAATGTGCTTTTCCTATTCTGTGCCACTGTCTGCACAAACCAGGATACCTTCTGTGAGAAAAGTATTTCCCTTTTTGGAAAGAAGACCTAGTAGGATATATTGCAGTTGTTTTGGCGTGGGCTGCTCACATTCTTAACTACAGTGGCTGAAAAAGAGAGACTAGCTCTTCTACCCCTTTTTGTGATCCCAAGCCAAAGTTCTAACTAAACCAGCATGACAGTCATCTTCTGTCCTCTCCAGTTAACTGCCTGTCATTTCTTTGTTTGTCTTCTGGTGTCTTCGTTAAAATAACAGAAATATAGCATGGGGGAAAAAAAGGCAAGCAACCTCAACAGTCTTATAGAGTCATCTGGTCATGGAAAAATCCTCAGCTGCAAATCCAGAAAGGTAGAAATAGCCTCATTGGATCAGAACAGCAGTTTATCTAGCTCAGTGTCCAGTTTCTAACAGTGTCTGTGTCTCATGCCTTTGAGACAAAAAATGTTTGGAAGGCAATTACAAAATAGCTTTCACGCAACTTTTCTCCCAGACACCCTATAAGAATTTCTTTTAAAATTACTCTGTAAGTTCTACTTCTTAAAAGGAAATTTTATTTGTAGGCAAATATGCTTATATAAATATATGTTAGGATGAAAGCTATCGTAAGTCTGATTAGTCCTGCAAGTCCACACTATACTGTTAGAAAAACGGAATTTTTAATTTCAATAAATATAGATCCTAATAATCTATTTCCCCTTTGAAAAAAGACTACTGCATATCTGTCAGACTCTACAGAAGACTATTGGATTCTCAATACAGTAAAATACTGATTAACTGAACAGATACTTCTATGAAAAAAATCTAAAATCTCTCATTAAAGAGAGTGAGCTGATATTTTAAATACTCATCAGGGGTTAAGGAGAGTTTATTTCAGTTCTTTGCATTGCTGTGGACTTTCTTTTAGACCATGAACAATTCTATTAAGTTTTAGTCTCTCATTTGTAAAATTAGAAAAATAGTCTTGCTGCATGAGAGTACAGAGGAAAAAAACTCAATTACAATACTCACTTTTTGCTTCAGTACTGAAAGAGTAGTTGAAGGACCATGTGGTCCCTTGGGACACCTCATGTTTCTTATGTCACCAGGTCTTCATTACACATCATATGATTCTGTCTCCACAACCTTTTAGTGGAGCAGAGCTTTTCAAGAGAGAGAGTCTGCATCTGTTACTATCAGAGAAGGTAGATGGAAGGTGCACCACCTCCATATTTCAGCTTGCCTGCTACATGTGCATGTTTGGGAATCTTTTACGTTTGGTTCCCGAAAATAAACTAGAATGGGAAAGCATTCCAATGTCCCGTACGTATAGTTCAGATTTAGCATACTCATTTATTGGAAACTCTCTGAAGATTCTCCAGGCTATTTTTAGGATCCAATAGCACACGCAAGCTTGGCTTGCAAATGAATTTTGCCTTCTGTTACTCAAGCTATTGTAATTCTTGTTGGTGTGTGGGAGAGAAAGACTCTGTTTCTATAATTTCACTCACTCTGTCTTTAGCAACATATCACGTAGCATATTTTTATGAGAAGAAAACATTTCATAGTTTCACTGTATAATATACTGTGTAATTAGGAAGACAGTATATTGCATAAATAAGTCTTGTTTGAAATACAGGTCCAACATTTAGTGAAATCTGTGGGAGTTGCACTGTTCTCTCAGAACAGTTATTGACTGAGGCCTTTCTGTCAAAAGCCATTTCAGTGGGGACTAAGAACAACTGCAAACAAAAAAAATCCCCCACAATAATTACAAATCTTTCCCAGATAGCTCAAAACTATTATCCACTACTGTCAGTTATTGCAGCAGCCTGTGTAGACAGAGATACAAACAGCTCATAATATTCTGAGCCAAATTCTTTCATGTTGTGAAGGTATTGACTTTACTGAGCCTGCCTGAGGGATGTATTTGGCTAAAAAGTAGTTATTTCTGCATTTAGTTAGCAAAAAAATGTTTTGATTGTAAAGGCCAGAAATCCAATAGTCTGTTTTTTAAAATGCAGCTATTGCCAGTCAGAGGCACATCTGATCTTGAGCGTTTCTTCTTGGTAGCCAAATGGGAATTACTCCTATTGACTGGGAAGAGAAATAGTTCCTGGAAGCAAAACCATGAAGAAGTGTTATGTGCCTTTGAACTCATTTTTCCCTTTACTCTCTGCCTTTTCTTTTGCTTTATTCTGTGGAAGCATTTTTACTATACTTCTCCCTGTCTCTCTTTTTAATCTTCACAACTCCCCTGCCATCGTCATCATTGTTATCCAATATTGTACACTTGGGGAAAATGCTTTTGTGAAATCCCGACCTCAGAGTTACTTTGAGTCAAGGGACTTCTTTTTGCCTTGTTCAGTGTAGCCACAGCTTTTGGAGCCGAAAAGTTTGGATCAGATTAATTGTAACAACAGAAGCTTAGCACTGCTTCAGCCTGACCCCAACTGCCTGCCTTTTGGTCTTGGCTGTCATTGCTCATAGAGCATTTGGTAACACTGGAGATAAACAATGCTGTACTTTCTTTCCAGGCCGTGACTATATTATTTAACATTGTTGCATGATTATGGCTTTTGATAAATTAACACTTCCCACACGTGCACAGTCTCTAATCCGTCCTCCTGCACCTTGTTTCATCCTGGCTTTCCTGTAGCTGGCGTTGCAGTGAACTCACAGCTTGGTTACCATAAGACAGTGTTTGGTTTCTCATTGCTTCAGAGTGGTGAGCCATCGACCTCATTGGGGCATTTCTGTTCAAGGCAGGCTCTTCCCTACCGACCACAGGAACATCTTAGTCAGACACACACATCTGAGAGGCATTTCAGGTCAACTTCTGGGTTTCAAAATCTGGCTTCAATTCATATATTTTAGGGTTACATTTCAGTTAGAGGTTTTAAAAATTTGTAGAGAACACCTATGCCCAAGCCTTTGCTGATCTAAACTGGATTGGTTTTTATAACTCTATCAGAACTGAACTAAGGAAAGAATATGTGACTGAACATATATATGTAAATGTATAAGTACATGACACATTACTGATAATAATGTGGAAAATATTAAGAATAGCCTTCCAAACATAATGTAAGTTAATGATTGGGGCCCAGCAAACCCACATCATTCCTTTTTTGTTTTCAAAGGACGCTTCAGAAAGAAAGTTCAGTTGGGTAAATGAGGACATTTGCTTTGTGGTTTGTAATTTTAGATCCCACTTAAGAAAAGTGTTCTCATTTGGCATATTTCAGCTTTAAACCTGTTGAAATTTCAGCACAATTCCTTAAATAGGAAGGGATGCAATCACCCATTAAATTGCTAAATAGTGAGACTATCTCAATTACTTAACTAACTGGATTTCAAACTTAGGTGTTTAAGGCTAATGGATTCTATTCTTTATGAAAATACTTGTGTCTTAACTTCTTACAGATAAACAATTGCTTGCATTTAAACTGATCAGTTATTTTTTAAGTGTGTATGTGTGTTTCCAGAATAACAGCCCAGTTCTCAATCAGTGAAACTGAGGCTGACTTAATCCTCACCTCAACAAAGGCATGAGTTCCAGTTGGAGGAATTATTGATGAAGGAATTGTTTCTACTGCAATTTAAGTTCAGAAAACTAGTATTTGGGTAGGGCAGAGAATTTTTAACTGAAGCCAGGCATAAGAAATCCTTTTTGTATAAGTCTTTGTTAACCATTTAACTGCTTATCACTTCAAAATATCGGCTCCATGAGGACTGCCCACCTCTGTTCTGCTGGAATATTATGGAATCCTTTTTTAAAAGGGAAATTCCTAAGGTCAAAACTATTCCTGAAATTACATACACACATACAATGTCCAATTTGTAACTGTTCATTTTTCTTTTACTTTATTATTGAAACAAAGTTGTTTACAACTGATAAGAAGCATACAGCAGACTTGTTTATCTGGTGGGTTTCACCTGGAAAGGTGAACAGGTTTCTCACAACTATATTTATGAGCAACCACTCTAGGATGCTTTTTGCAACCAAACATTTCTCCTCAACCCATGTTCTTTTTCCCTGGTTGTTTTGGGTGGGTTTTTTTTGCCACCACTGGCAGTTGCATTTATTTCATACTGTATCCCCTCCTTTCACAGAGACAAGGAAAAGGTTGCAGCAGCATCAGAAAACAGGTAATGTTTGCTGTGTTTGATTTATTTCCTGTTAAGAGTGTATCTCCACTTTCTCCATATTGTTCTTACCTCAAAAAACATTGAGTTTGTACACTGTTTGAGCAGATGATGAAAGTAGAGGTTTCAGCTAAGTTAGGCATTTCTTTCTAATGCACTGTGATGTGGGACAGGTGAGGATTGTGTTTCTCATAGCTTACAAACCTGAAAAATAAGTTCTTAATCAAATATTCTTTAAATTGAGTACTGTCAGTTTGTGATGGAGTTTTAAGAACAATTTCCATTTTAAACTTTGTCTAGACTGTTCAAGATGTTTTTAAAATCTAAATAAGATTATCTTTTAAAAACATTTATATGTCAGATCTTGATTGATCCTCAGTGGGTTATGAGGTTCAAACAGCCCCTCTGTAAGTTCTTTCATATTGAGTTGTTTTCTCCTAAAGGATCTCAGAATGTTTTGCAGCTAAGCATAGAAATGTGTTGTTTTCTATTAGTTCATTTATTAAATCCCCAAGGACTGATACACAGGTATTTCTTGAGTGAAGCTGACTACTTGTTTCATGGAGTAAAGAAAGGCCTCTTACTAGTGAGGCCATGAAAAAAATTTTATCCCACTGATTTTCTCCATCTTGTTGATTCCTGCCTCAGCAATATGCAATGACTTTTTATTTTTGGGGCTTTTTTAAGATTGCTTATGTTTAAACAAAGGTTGCATAGAGTTAATATCTGAGTAAGCATTATTTGTTAATAATGACACAAGCAATGGCAACCAGCACTTAAACAGTTGGAAAAAATGATTTTTATTTTAAAATTAATTATAAAAAAAGAAGGAAATAACCCCCTTGATTCCTGAATATAAATTCAATTGTAAAGAACAAGCAACACATGTTAGCATTTCACCAGCAGTTTCATTTGTGTAAAACCTTCCATAGGACTATATAGCTGTTTCACTAAAATCTCCTTTTCTTTTAACTATTATTTTATTTTGCCAGGAATAATTTCTGGTATATGACTGCTGTTATTGTCCTACTATGTTGCCTTAATCTTGTGTGATCTGTCATACCACAGCTTTTCTCCACCTCCATTACCATCACAGCTCTGCTTATTTTGATATTCATAGCAATATGGTTTCCAGATTTAACACAAGGTACCTTTTTTCATTTGTCAAGCCTTTCCTGGTCTTAAGCAGTAATTAACCAATGAACTACCAAGATTATTCATTACTTCATCTGCATTATCATTATGATCTCCTGCTCTGTCTGTGGCTGGAATTCTGTCTCTTCCTCAAACCCCTGCTATTACCTAGGAAATGCCTCATTTACAAACACCCTTGTAATCTCTGTCACCCAGGCCTACAGGTACCACGCATGTGCCACAGTATGTGACCTCGAGTATTTGGCATCCTCCTAAATCATCCACCAGGGATGCCAACACTGCCAATGCTCAGCCAGTGGCCTCCAAGGGGTCTGTGAGGCTTGGAGCGGGTACAAGCCAGGGGGAGGCCGGTTTTGGCCAGAAAACCCCTCTTGCTTCATCCAGTAACCGAAGGTACACTGTGCCGTGTAACTGCATAACTGACCCGGTTTGGAGCTTTGCAATGGTTTGGTAATAACAACCTCTAACTCCTTCAGATGGAAATGCCCATTGCTTCAAAGGTGGGTGTCCACGTTCTTCCAGTTCCAGCAACTTCTGGTTCATGTGGGTGATACATTTTCAGTGGCTCTCATAAGGATCACACCTACAATACAGAGACAAGTCATTAAGCATCTTCAGCAGAGAAACTGCAGCTGATATTTCTGTATTTTCAGTGGATTCCACAAACCTTCCCATATTCAAATGTAAAATCCTTCCATATTACAGCTTTCTCTAAACACTTTCTCCAGCACTTTTTTTCTACAAATGCTACAATAACAGATTTTTTTTTCATATCCATTTTAATTTTTGTTTTCTATATTTTTGATTCTTTACAAGTGATCTGTTGGAGGATTAGAAACAGAAAAATCTTCATGCATTACATAAAGGAGACTAAGTGTTGTTTTAATAACCCACTCACTGTTATTTGGACAGAAAGTCTCAGAGAGAAAAAAGTATAATCTGCACTTATATTGTAAATGTTAGAGTGCATTTGTTGCTGTGTTCTCATTATGGTTGTTAACCAGTATTATCCGCTTAACCTCTACTGATCTGTGTTCCTTTTCATGAGTGAAAATCAGCTGAGAAGAGATGTGTGTTTGTGTTCATCCACCTAACTTACTTTTATGTTTGTTACTGCAAATATGAAGATGTTTGATTTTTTCAATTTCTTTTAAAATACAAAGTACTGTAAGGATTTAAAGTCTACAAAATGATTGTATTTAAAAACCAACCAACCAAACAAAAAACCCTCTGTACCAGGTCATAACGAAGCTTTTGCAATAGATAATCTATTTTATAAAGCAGAACTCACATTTATCAGTTTTTAAAATTCTTCTGCACTTGAAGGACTAAAATGAAAAAATCAGACTTAAAAACTAGAAAAGAGGAGAAGAAGAAACCCAGGTTATTGTATTTGCCTATATAAATAAAACTATTTAAAATTTATAGTTGTTAAACTAAAACAGTCAAGTTGGTCTTGAGATCTTTCTATAAAACTGTTTTAACAATGTTACCAACTGCATGTAATTTATGTAACCAAACCACTCTGATTTTTATGTCTATATCCACTTCACTTACATTTATTCCAATTCCTGGTTCTGATAATTAATATAGTCTACCATGAAGGAAGGTAAGCAAGCCTCTAACATTTTAATCACATAAAAAGAAATATTACAAACACTATGCAAGATAAAATTTGTTTGTATTTCTTTTAAAGTTTAAAAGGTATTCAAGTATATTTGCATTTATTTTATTTACATGGGTTTGTTCCATTCAAATCTGTCCATGTCCACACGTACGGATTGGTTTTTTTATTTTCTTTTCAATATTTATCACTGAATATGTATTTTGATTAACGTTTTGGGGATTGTTACAATTAAGTCAGTTGACTGTTCTCTTCAAGGTATGAAGTCTTGAATCTTTTGAATTTTGGAGATTGTTACAATTAAGTCAGTTGACTGTTTTCTTCTCTTCAAGGTATGAAGTCTTGAATCTTTTGAAATCTGTAGCAAATTCTCTTTCACATCAGTGCAAATAGACAAAATAGGTGAAATCCTAGTTTGTGTTTAAGACATACATTAAGTTCCATTTTTATGTGCAGCATAGTTTTAGTCCTTTCCTGTTTGCCAAATCAAAGATATGTAAGTATTTAAGATGGAAACTGTGACTCCACAGCTTTTAATGGGGTAATTCTGGTACCCACTGTGGCACAGGGAAAATGTCACAGTATTGAAATTCAGTGACAAATTAGCTGTGATGGATAATATATAGCTACTCTGCTACATAGGCTGTGTATTTGATAGTCTACTAGCAAATTGGAAGAATTTACATCATAAAATGCATCAAGAAGGAAGAACTCATCTGAATCTGAAATGCATATTACGATGGAAGAACTTCTGCAAAACTGTTGCAAAACTTAGCGTAAGGATTTGAAACCCAGAATTGCAAACTGGATGATTATTTGCAGGAGCTCACTCACTGTGTACATAATTGTAGGTGAAACTCCATAAAGGAGAAAATACTGATTCCTTGCTTTTGTTATGGGCTGCATTCAATTTTGAGGTTTGTGGGTATAACATCCAGCTTCTGTCTCAGCTAATCAAACAAAATATTCAGCTGAATTAAGACACCATCATCTAGACTATTGGGGTATCAAATTCAGAAGTACCAAGCACTCATTCTAGGTGCTGACGAGTATAACTTGTCAAATCAGTGCTTCTGAGAGAAGCAAAAGAAAATACGAGATAGAATGGCTGAAAGAGAGAAAATTTGCACAGTGGATGGTAAATATGCTTAGGAAAAAAAGCTGAGAGAGAGAATTTTGAAGGGCTAAGGTTGGCTGAAAAAACAGCTGTAGAACTGTAAGGTTTCTTTTGTTATTTGATACTTGTGGTCAGGAGGGAGTGATTTGGGCATTATTTGTACCTTGAGCAAGAGAATCACCGAATTCCATCACCTTGATAGGAGTAATTTGTAAGAACATAGAAGTGTGGCAATATATTTATGAGATAGGTCTAAAGAACTACATCCATTATGTTCCTAGGCCACTGCTCATGTCAAGACAACTATGTACAGTGATACTCTGATTTTTAAAAAACCTGCTAACATGGCCCCCTTTGTCTGCCTGTAAGAGATGAGCAATTTTTCTCAAATTTGAGTGAGGTGGTGGAATACATTAGTAGTTCAGTAGGTTACTTAAATGGTCACAGGATACAAGACTAGATTATTACCATTAATTTCAATGTATTTGATGAAATTTATCCATGCTCAAAGACTTTGTGACAGGCTCTTCACAGCCATTTCAGTCCTGGGTGCCACATTTCCTACCACTGGCATCACTGGGAGCAGTACTGAAGTGCTGTTTAACACCTGGGGTAAATTTCAGTCAAGCAGGACCAACATTGCATTGCAGTCTGAACTGCACAGTGGAAAAGGCTGAACAAATGTCTTTTTTTTTCTTTGCATAACTGTGCTTTTCCCTCAGTAACCCAGCCTGCTACTATGTTTGCAGCTGCAGGTTCAAACATAGTAGGTTTTATGCTCTACAAGTAAATGCTCGCCTTCTTAAGATGCTTCTTGTTTTATTTAATTTAACTCTTTAACTAGTACCCCTATTGAGCATGTCCCGGTGGCTCCCAGTTCTGCTGCTCCTGCACTACACGCTTCAGCACCTCAGCCTGCTGCTGCTGCTCAAAACACAGCCAGCCCGATGACAGCACCAGCCACCACCTCAGTAGTGCAAGAGTCTTTCTCCTCCTCCTTCCAAAGGTAATGCTCCATTGCTTTATACCCCCTCTGGCTTTGGAAATGCTGCATACACATTCTTATCTTAAGAATGTAGTATGAAGAGCTGTAACCTGGTTTATATGCTTTTATATATTTTGGAGGGGGGGAGGGGAGGTGTTTTGGTTTTTTTTGGGGGGGGTTGTGGTATGTTGTTCATGTTTGCATAGACTTTGCAAAATAAAACTGCCCTAAAAATGTAACTCCATTTTCAGAAAGCGAGTCTAGGCTTAAAATTAGAAATGTTTTTACACCACTTGTAATAAAACCAAAACAACTCCTCATGATAGTTACAGTGAATGAAGATTCTTTTAATGGTGTTTCTGCAGTAGAACAAGAAATGGAAGATTAGAAAATGTCATTTAATCTCATGATTGTGCTTACTGTATCACAGCAGATATCAGTAAAACATGGTAGGCATTTGATGATTGACTTGCTCTATAAATTAAGTCAATTAATTTCTATTGGATTTATATAATATTTTCTTTCCTAATGAGAATTAGCCTTAGAGGTGAAGTAAGTTTCAAGGACATGCATTCCTAACACTTGTAGCACAGTGGGAGTTACAGTTGTATATTAAAAGCTGTCAGACAGCTTGTGTGGAAATGTGTGGGATTTATACAGCTGTCACTTACATTACAGTAATTTTGGAGGTAGTAAGAGTGAATTCTTTTGGTACATAATATTCTTTTATCTTTGGGGTTTGCTACATGAATATTCTGAAAATATGTATATTTTAGCATGCTTAAAAATCCAAGGAAAGCCACACTTCCAGTAATAGAAACTATTTTAAATAATTGAGACCTCAGAGGTACCATATTTTATGTGTGTATAAATGGAATTGGAAATGTCTTGGCTCTGCTTCTTGATTAATTTTTGCTAGTTGATTTTGCATTATGTACATATACCAACTAATTAGTTTCTCACTTCGGTCAGATTTTACCTAACCATGACCTACCAGAATGCAGTGGTTTTATTCCAGTGCAAGAAAATCCATCAGTCAGGCAGCAAAGGAGGTTTGAATAAGGTATTATGCTCTAATTCAGAACTGGCTGTGAAGTACTTGCACATGAAATAATGATAAGGTTTAAGTAATTTTTATCCATTTGTTGAAACTGTAGCATGAAGAACATGTATTACCTAGTATCTGCTTCAAACAGAAAAATGCCTCTACTAAACTAATCATTCCGATGACTTCTGTTTTAGATAGGACAATCTTCTGTCTGGGACTGCTTGCATAGTAAAATTTTTATCTTGTATTTAGACTCAAACATCTTCAGATCTTTCAGATAAAAGCATGTATCATTGACAAAGGTCCTGTCTTGTAATATTGTCTTCCTTAGTTACTGATAGAGTCTGGTTTTAAAATTTTTCCATAATGTGTGCATTTTGTCTTGTGTTCTGTAGGAATGTGCTTGGTTGTGCTATTCTGTAAGTCTGCAGATGTATGCTACAGAAAACCTGTTCCTGGTAACTATGCAGCAGTCTTCCTGTATTTGAATCCTGCCAGAGCTTCGTTCTGATGACATGATTTGTGTCCCTGTTAAATCATTTTGTTCATGCTTTCATGCTTTTATGTGTCTTCTGCAGAGTTCTTGCAGCCCCCAGCTCTCTTTCCCAGCCTAAGCCTTTCCATGCGCCCAAGAACATGTCATTAGCAGCTTCCACTATTTCATCTGCTATCTCATCTCAGTCTAGGTATATCTGTAAAGCTCTCTTCTTTTAACTTAATTTGTTTTGATTTTGTATTATGCTCTCTGATATGAGGTTTTCAGTTTCTGAAGGGATTGACTTGGCAGAGACCACTGAAAAGCACGATGTGTTTAAAGCAATAGCCCCTTCCTTATCTTCCATGTGACAACCCAGCTAGGAAACAACAGAGTTTTAGATGTAGGATATGTGACCACAAGGTCCTCTTGGAACAGAGGTATTTTAGCTGGTTGGTTTGTGCTGCTTTTGCCATCCTGAAATGAAAATACTTGTCTAGAGACACTGGGTGAGAATGATGGACCTTTTTTTTCCTTGGTGAAAACACAGGATCACAGGAATCACTAGAAAGAGAGAGTGCTGCTGTACTGCCTCAATTCCAAGCCTTTTCACTACTTTCATACCATTTTAACAACACTAACAGAGGAAAAAGCAGTAGATCTTAAGACTCACTTGAACACAGTCTTCAGAAACAGTGAAAAACTAAATCAGCAATACATTTGAGACTGTAATTATCCATGTATCTCCTACCATTATATAAAAAAATAGTTAGGAATTACCCAAAGGTGATATTTGAAATGGACAAAGTGCACAAGTTTGAGGGCTTCACACCAAGTATAATGGTCCTTCTCAAGAGAATCACAGAACAGTTAAGTGCTTGGCACAGGCAGTACTTAATAGCAGTTTGGTTGGCTTCACATCACTGAAACCAATGCAAAAATGAAATAGCTACTGAACAAACATCAGAAGAGTTTTCAGTTTTAGGATGTAAACATCTCTGTTCACAGCCGTGGGAATTACACAGGGGAAGTAATTCCAGTATGGAGTTGATAAAACATAAGAAATAAAATTAACTGCTGATGAGTGGAAGTACACCAATTTTAAGTTTAGTTTCAAGAAGCCCCTTGGACTCAGGTAAGGTTCCTTGCTTTCTAAGCAATAATAACTGTGCATATTTGAGCTTGATTAAACACTGGCATGCAAAACCTATTATTTCTCTTGAGCTACAGAAAAGACTTGATTTTGGGGTTTCTCTCAGCTGGAGACTGAAATGTCTCCATCAGTCAGAAGATGAAATTAAATGGAAGCTTTGGTGACTACTCTGGCCAGACAGAGCACATCTATTAATGTTTCATCAGTCTACATCTTAGAACCCATCTAAATCTTTCATAAGAGCTGTGTTTTCATTCCTGCCTTGGACATCATGGAATCATAGAATGGATTGGGCTGGGAGGGGTCTTAAAGATCATCTAGTTTCATGGGCAGGGACAAGTTAAGCAGCAATTATGCATAATTTACATATAAACAGCTAATAAATTACTACAAAGATAGCCAGTACTTGCTGACACTACTTGCATGTCTGTCATAGAGCTAACCTAATGCTATTTCTTGACTGAGCTTTTTTCCATTTCCCTTAAATTTCATATCCATTTAATGGGAGAAGGGAAGCAGTGTGAGACGCCTAGAAACTATAAACTCATTTGTAGTTACGTACCAATATGGACTAATCAGTGTGAAACAAAATTTTAATGAGTAAGGAGGATAAAAAGATGACCTTGAGGTACTGAGACATTTGAATTGAAAGTAAATTAGTAAATTAGGTTGGCATAGACCATTGCCCCTTTTCCTGCCCCTTTGAAAGGAAGTGGGTTGTCTGGGAAGGCTGTGTCTCCATTCTTGAAAGTTTTCAAGACATCACTGGCTAAAACATGGAGCAACCTGGTCTGACCTCAGAGCTGGCCTTGCTTTCAGCAGGTTAGATGAGATTCTTTCTCAGACCTCTTTCAGCCTCAAAGATTCTTTGAAACTATGGAAAAACAGCTGTTCATTTCAGAAAGCAGTGCTTTAATCAGACTCCTAAAACCTCTTGCTGGCACCTGGCAATGATTTCAGTCACAGATAAAAGACCTACAGCATATCAACTTTATACACGGCTGCTTTGTCAATGGATGACGCAATTGTGATGCTGTCATCTGCTTCCTGCTGTTACCAACAGGCAAATGTTACTGTCTTTGCTTCAGCAAGCCTTGGGACATAACTGCAAATCAGAGACTTGTAGGACCTGTAAAAATTTGGTTCCCTGATAATCAGGTACAAGAAACAAACTCTGGTTGGTTGGTTGATTTTGGATGACTGTCTTGCAGCTGGAATAGATTCTTTATCTTGGTGCACTACTTCCATGTTTGTTTTAAAAACTGTTGTGTATTATAGCTAGTGTATTCAAACATAAGGGACTAAAATTGGCTTCTAAATTAATTTATGATTCAAATTTTTGAGCATCTGATAGTTTTAATTTAGAAATCAAGCAGTGTGTTAGCATGCCAGAATACAGACTTAAAAACCCAGTTTCAGCTTGACATATACCAGAGGAGTATTGAGCTTTTAATATAATTTCATTTCAAAATAAAATATGGATGACTTAGTTACAATACTGTTTTACAGGATGGGGATATTCTCAGGTGGATGAGGCTGAGATTTTACCACCATTATTCCAGTGTTTGGGGTTTTTTTCCTTTTAGATGCTTTAAAAAGATTCACCAAGAAAACACAGGAGGATTTCTTGATCAATATCCTTAACTATTTAAATCTGATTTTAAACTTCAGTAGATCCAGTTCTATAGTGACATTGCTTTTGGCATAACACTTAACATGAGTAAAACCTTCCTTCCTAAACAGGAGTGTTTTTGAAGTAAATCACTAATCTTTACTTGATTGTGTTACTCTTACTTTTACATCTGCAGTGAAATCTGACTTATTGTTACCTGTTCCACTTACAATCTTACTTAAAAGAAGCAAGCATAGCATGAGAGTTTTAAATAAGCTTGAAGCTCTTTAGGGATGGGTTATTCCATCCAGAGGGTTAAAGCAGGGCACCCCATGAGACAGCACTCTGGGAATGCAAAACCAGGAGAAACAATGGAAAGAGTTACAATTATGCTTCTAAAAGTCAAGTGTAGCTTCTCTGATCCTGAGATTTTAATCCAAGCGCTGTGTCCATGATAAAGGGAAGAAAAACTCTTCTCCAGAAGTTAGGAAAATAACTGGCATAAGGCAGACTCCTGGTGATTCTGGGAAATGTGGGCTGTGCTCCTGTGGGATGAGACTGATGTCATGTAGCCCTGCAGTGCCCTGCAGACAGGAGCTCAGTTCATTCTGAATCCTCGTGTTTCTCAGATCATACACTGTGCAGGCTTTCAAGTACTTCCTGTATTTGCATAAATGACTCATTTATGTTCTGAAATTACGCTGTTTCCCCAAGAAAAAAAAAATCTACCTGTTTACCTAAGACACTGTAACAGTAGAAAGGTTCTGCAAGGCAAAAGTTGAATGGTTTTGCTTCAACTATGCCAGCCTGTCCTTTCTGTGGGGTTGTCCGAGCTGCCTCATAAGCTGGGGCACTTCCCTGATCTTTGGCCTCTGGTTCATTCGAGGTTTGCTCTTCAGATTTGATGCAATTTTAACTTATGACACTGAGAAAAATCCCTCGTATTTATTTTTTTGCGTTAATAAAAATAATTGGAGTTCCACAGTCCAATAACAAGACCAGATGAGAGTGACGTATGGAACAATATACTCAGCTCATTGACTGATGCTACCACTCTTCAGGTTTCACTGTGATTCCCAGCTTAAATAAGAAAACAAAATGTAATGAAATACTCATCTTATAGGATTATAAATATGTACATGTTGTTTACTTTAGCACTTAAGAGCACTTCTCATTCATAGGAAATTCATGGTAGGACAAGATATCCCAATCTTCTGTGTATATTTTTTTCAAATACAACTTTTGTCTCATTTTAGTTTCAACCGGCATTCTTCCACCTCCATCAGCTACCAGTCAAAGCAGAGGTACAAAAATGTTTTGTGCAGCTACTCTACCTTAAAAGCACTTAACAAACCAGTTTATTGCTACTAGTAGGCATCTAGTGAAGCGATAACATAAAAATGATCTGCTTAAAAATATTTACTCTTTCTTTTTCTGACAACTAATAGTTTTCAAAGATGGTATTTAATTTGCTGCCTGTCACGTGCCATTGACTGCTACCGATAAATTCAATAAGGTTGCTTTCACTGCTTTTCGAGATGCCAGTGCTTCTTGATCCATTAAAGCATCTTTGATCCTTATGACATCTTTTTATTCTTTCTTAATTTCCTTCTTTCTTTCTAGTTTCTTTATTTTTGGTTCTTTTAATCACATGCTATTTTGTTTTCTTCTATCAGCAGAAATTCTGATGAATCTTTAACTTCACTAAACCCTTAATGACGTAGTGTAACCATTTATTTCTCTTTGACAAGCCTTCTTATCTTCCTTACTGTATTTAATATGTTTCATGCACATGTAATAGGGTTCAGTGCTTCTTTTAATTTTGCTATGATTTTGGTACTATGAATGGGGTGGAGGGAGGGGGGTGTTTTTGTTTTTTTCAGCTTCATTTCCCTGAACACAAGGAAATCTGTGGTATGGTTTTACTGTGATATTACATTTGGGAAACACTTGAATTTTGAATAACCATTTTTCTTCATGTATGTCTAAGTATTACTAATCTGGTTCAGACCTTCTTTATTTATTTTGTGCATTAAGAGAGATTCAGATGAGTCTTTCTAACCATTGGACCTGTGTACCTGGGAGTAGACTTTCCTGACTGGATGACATTTTCAGCTTAAGGCTCTATGACACGTTATTTTAAAATCTTTTAACCCACATTGTAAATATTGGGCACTGAGCTGTCTAGTTTACCCTGAAAAGCAGATTTTAAAACAAGGACAAGTCTTTAGATGGTGTGTTTAGCTGATGGCATTTTGAAAGCTGTGTGTGAAGCCAGTGTGCCCACAGTGTCTGTGTCCCTGTGCTATGGTAGGAGCAATGGCCTCTGTCCAGTGACCCCAAGCACAGTGCTGTCTTAGGCACCACAGAGGAGGTATCATCAGGAAATAGATGGTAAGAATGGAAAACAAAAAGGTTTGCTGTGCTTAGAACAGCTTTGGCAGTTACAAAATCACAGCACAGTTCACAACAGAATTTACAGTGAATACAAACCCACTAAAAGAGTTTATCTTGGAGAGTCCTGTTCACTCATGGTATAGTGGACCCAAATCCAGCCCTAAGCCCTAGACTAGGTACAGAAATAATTAGCTATAGCCATTGTAGCAATAGCTAAGTTTCTAGCTTTTGCTAAATAGACAAAATAAATTAGCCTGAGGCAGCAATGCTATGAAAACTAGATCTATAGTAGAAACATTGTCAGAGCAGCAAAAAGCCATGTTGTGAGGACAGGTCTATTTTGTTCAAAATTGAAAGTTTCCATCTCAGAATGTTTTTTACCTGTACTGGAAGACATCTGCTGGGTTTGCCATGTAAGATTATTAAGTGTTTTCTCCAGATGGCATCTCTTTCCACTGTTAAAGAAAGTAAAGTCAAGATGGACCAATAGTCTGGCAAAGCTTCTTTTCATATGCTGACAGATGTTTTCCTATAGACAAACCCACTATGG
This sequence comes from Corvus brachyrhynchos, assembly GCF_000691975.1. Taxonomy (NCBI): domain Eukaryota; kingdom Metazoa; phylum Chordata; class Aves; order Passeriformes; family Corvidae; genus Corvus; species Corvus brachyrhynchos. The sequence goes on from NW_008246060.1 coordinate 5,939,050, forward strand.
AAATAACTCCTAAACTGTCAGCACAAATACACAGGGATCTGGTTCATAGGGAGAGTGAAACTGAAGGGAAAAAGAAAGCAAAACTATGTTTTCAGGGTGAGTAAGAATGATGTTCTGTAGTGAGTAGGTTTTTCTTACTGCACATATCTCATTTTCTGTTGCTTCCCTTCTTTGTACTTCTTTATTCTCTCTTGCTTGCTTTGATTGTGATGCTCTTCTGCAGTCTGTGAAGCACAAACACTACAAACAGAATAATCCCAAGTAACTGGCAGATAGAAGAGGCCTATTTTTTAATGTGTTATTGTAATCAAACTGAGAATCACCATCTAAGCCATAAAATAGAGAAAAACTGCTTCTTACTGATGTTTGGAATCCTGAGCGAGTGTTTTTATTCTAAGAATGCAATGAAGTGCATCATAATATTACATATCATATGTTTTTTCTGTAGGGTGAATCTGAACATCAAGAAGATTAATGTAAATATTGGGTTCAGTCTAAATAGGGAAAAGAGTTTCAGAAAAAAATTTAAAGGTCACTACAATATTTTTAAAAGAGTATAACAGTACATAAACACTAATTAGCATTTGTAGTAATAGCAGTAATTGTGCTGGGCAAGTATATTTTAAAGTCCAGATATCCCTCATTGATTTATCTTAGACAAGACCAGGCCTTTTTGTTTGCAGAGGAACAGAAAACACAAACTTTGTATGCAGCTTTCTGAAGTCTGATCCCGTGTTAAACTGAGAGTTTCAAATTTGTCATATTCCCTCAGCAAGCTATTTTCTGTAACAGCAATCACAAACTTGCTATTAGTTAAAATCCTTATTTGACTAATTTTTCTTTCCAAAGAATTGTCCAAGCCTTCCTTAGCAATGCTAAAGACTGATGAATCTCACAGCATTCTTTCTGTAGTTCTCACAGAAGATTCCTCTTGGAGTTCCCTGGATGCTGCCAGATCTGTTACTTCATGATCAGAAACTTTTGCTGTTTGTAAAGTTGTTCACACCTACATTTTGCTTTTAGAAACACAACCCAGTCATATACACCAATGCCAGTTTCTGGAAGCTACAGTGAAAGTCCTGCTCCTTCTGCTGCTTCAAAAATGAGAGTTGTTACTACTGCCAGCATAAAGCCCTCTGTCTACCAGCCAGGTAAGGAACTTTCAAAGTACTGAAAAGATTTGGAAAAAAAATGCTCACACATTTCTTTTAGAAAAAGAAAATGTCAAGAGCACGCATTTTGGACACAGACATATCAGAAAATATTTATATAAATGGAACTAAATGTTGCTAGTTTTGCCTCAGGTTGTTTGAAGATTAAGGATTACGTTGTATTTGTATTCTGCTTCAGAGTTAAAACGTGGAACAAACAGAGGGAAAAATAAAAGCAAGGGAGAAGTCTAATAAAGAATGTGTAGCCTGATTTTTCAGAAGAAATACATTTGAAAAATAACACAGTGTATCCAATTAGGAGCCCAGTGACACCAGAGAATTGATAAAATAGCTAAAGAATGCACAGTTCAGGAAGGAGGTAAAATAAGTGGAGTTTGCTTGAGTAGGATATATTTTCAAAATAGATAAGATATATACTGAATTTCTCAAACTTAGGCTTATATTTGAAATGAAGAATGAGGTATTAAAGCACTTCATAATGCTGTTCAGTTTCCCAGAGATCTAATAACTGAAGGAATATATTTGGTTACTCATTCATTTGGAAAATACGCTCCTTGATATTATTTAAATTCCCTTGGTATTAACGTGTTACAAATGGACTGAACTTCTAAAACCATTGATGACCAAAATGTGAACCTTCAAACTGGATGAATTAAATGAGGCAGCAATATAAATCTAAGTGTAGTTCTGTTTCAAATTAAGGTTTTTCTGATCTTGGCAAGAGAATTAAAAAGTTGATTTATATCTTTACAGTCAATTAAATATGAAAAGGCCAAGAATTCTAACAGTCTTAAACTCTGTCTTCTGTAATGTTCTATTTCTGGATCTACTGAAATTAAACAAACATAGGAATTTTAGTTAGACATGAAGCAGACAGACAAATCAATTGATCTTTATATTTGAGACATAAAGGTAGAAAAAGTCAAGTCAGAGCTCTCATGAGCTATATAAGGGTCTCAAAGTAAATAAACCTTCAGCTTCTCCTCATTTGCTTTTGGTTAATGCATCAGTGTATACCATGTTCTCACTCAAGGCAAATGCTATTATTTTTGACTTGAAAAGATGATGACAGCAGGTTTATTTCTATAATGCAGAAGAGAGCAAACTGTGGCAAGTCAACATACCTCCTGAATACACTGACTGATGTTAAGCCCTGTGCTCATTTGGGGAGGTATAAACTCCAGTTCAATATACAAACCTGCTGCAGAAATATATCTGCAGCTCTTTCCAGTCATTGGCTGGATCTGGTAAAGTCAAAGCTGGCTGTTGGATTCAACTTGGATTAAGAGGAAAGACTTTTGTTTTCTCCTGGGTTGGGTATCTTCTTTGCAATTCCTTACATTGCTGGTTTTCCTTTGCAATTCCTTATGTTGCTGCTTTTGAGCCTCATTGCCTCAATAAAGGCTTAAATAGTTGGCAGAGAAAGAAAAAGTCCCCCTTTACTGTTTAGAGTTTGAAATATCCAGTAAGGGATTCTAAAATACCTTCATAATTGAACCCTAAAGTGACTCAGGTACAAGAGAAACTCCAGACAGAGATTTTAGTGAAGATGTTTGGGTTTTGTTTTGGTACCTTTCTAAAGGGTTGTATATTTGATGTAGTAGCACTTCAGAGTGGTTTTGGAACCTGAGCTGGCCTCGAAGACAGTTGCAGTCCTGAGCAAATAGGAAATTGCTGCTTGGGAAGAAATGGAGGAAATGGCATTTCCTGTCACAGATGGGAAAATCAATAGTGCTTAGAAACAAACCACCAAGGTAGTTATAAAACTTCTCACCCAACTTTGTAATTGACTGGCTTCCCTTGGAAGTGTGGGGCAGAAACTTCCAGATTAATAAACAGGCTCATATATCAAATATAGAGACACCTGAATCAGTCACTGAGAGGATTTACAAGGCTATTTTAATCTGTCAGATTGAAAAAAAAACCAAACAAACTGAAACAAGTCTCAAAATGAAACTGCATTGTTGAGTATGTGGCTCAGGTGGAATTTATCACACAGTCTACACTTTCCCTTAGCTAACTCAGGTGGGAAATTTTCTGCTGCTAAAGATCTTTAGTTTTTTCCAATAGGGAAAGCTGTGAACTCTGAAATCTTCTCCCTAAATTTCATAACCCAATTTTTAAAAGGAGTGTAGACTTCTCTTCTGAACAAGGCCCACTAGATGGCAGAACATACCTGGGTATTCCTTTCCCGTAGGCTTTCCCAGACTAGGATAGCCTTTCACATATCCCAAGTAACTCCTACACCAGTTCTTTACCACGAAGTAACATGATACCTAAACGTCAGAAAGCAGATCTTTCCTTTTAAATCCCGAAGTCCATCTGGGCCTACTTGTGTATGCAAAATTGGTCAAGCATAAAGGCCTGATCTACTCTTTTAGGAATTGGGAGAAAGATTCCCACAGTTCTTAATGAACTTTACATTGACTCCTAAGCATCTTCAATACTAAAACAGCAGCTTCCACACCATTATTTCATTTTTAGTTCCCCTGAGTAAGAATAGTGTCTCCCTATAAAACATCATCTGTACCAGTATATGGGAAAACTTTGGGCTTCAAGGATGTGGCCACTAAGTGTAGAACAAGCCAAATCAGTTGTGGTTGTTAATTTCATTTGTTACTGAAAATACTAAAGAATAGCACTTATGTGATCCACTAACAAAGGAAAAAAAAAGAAAAAATATTCTCACGGTGCAGGTCAGTGTGTGACCAAAGCATTTGAGACTGTAAATCTTTGCTTTAGTTAATGAGTAAAGTAATGTGCCTTTTTGTCTGGAGAGAAAATAACCATTGACCATACATGAAGAGCTGAGGGGGAGAATTCCAAATTCCCCAGAAGCAAGGAATTGGCTTGTTCCTATTGCTGTTAAGAGAGACCTCTTCTCCTGTCATTCTCTCAGGATAACAATAAGTCCTTTTGTTCTTTCCTGCTCTAAGAGAATGTGAGGGCTGAGAGGAACAACGTGATAGAGGCTATGTTACTGAATTATTTGAAGTATTCATTTTTTAACAGTTATAGTCAACTCATACAATGCTGTTATTTTGAGAATATATTCTCTGATATACTGAATCTCAGTACTTTTTTAGTACTTTTTTAGCAGCCCCTTTTTTTCTGCTGCATGTATGTTGGAAGACTTTTTGAAATACATAAACGTTCAAGGTGAATGCATATGGCAGTAGCTACTAAGACAAAATAGTTGTTCATATAAGCTTAGGGATGTAGTTCTAAGAAAATAAGATAGTTCCCTTTTAATAACAGTTGCTAAAATCTCAAAGGTAGTGAAATCTTTCTAATACATTGCAGTGGTACTATTTTGAAGCAATAGTAATTGCAGTTTGTTCACAGGGGGAAAATGTATTATAATAAATCAAGCCTGTAAAATTAGATTATAACAGCTGAAAAGAGAACTCAGAGCAGAAGCAAACACCCAGCATTTGTCATTTTGCAATAATTCCTCTGGTACTTCTTTTTAGTAACTGGGGAAAAAAATCCTATTTTGTTGTTTTATTTTACTTTCCTTTATTCTGTTTCTTTATTTTACTGCAGCAAATAGAAAAGATAGGGTGAAAGAAGTAGCAGATAGAGAGAATGTAGTGAAGTAAGCTAGATGTCACCTTACTTAATTAGAGCACCTCATAGGTGGGAGCCTTTTGAACTCACCAATTAGAGATGAAATACTAACTTCTAGTTTTGCCTATCTTAATACCATAATACATAAATAGCAACAGCCTCAGGATCTAAAGAGATTGCATATAAATTCTGTTCTGAAATCTTTAAATACTGGTTACCATTTCCAAGTTAAAAAAAAAAGCCTCAAGCTAAGGTGGGATACAGTTTCATGAAGCAGAAACATTGTTGATGTTGTACCATAAGAAATTTTTATCAAGAAAATGCACTAGATTCAACTCTGACCTCAATAAAAAGGTCCCAAGGATGATCACAGTGGGTTGATATATATGCATTTTAAGCACCTGCAAATTGCCAATAATCAGTGTAAGTTATTATGTGTCAGGGTGTGGGTTAAGGGACGGGTGTTAAGTCGAACATAATCTCCTCACCACTTAATTATTCAGAAAGATCCATGTTACATTCAGAATCCTCTTGGCTGAAATACCTTTCTACCTGCAAGCCCCTTAAACCTGTGCATGTTGTATTTGGTCATTTTCTTGGTGCTGGGATCTGCTGTGCAGAATGTTTGCCTAGACTGCTGGAGAACTGGCTTCTGTTCCCAAATCCGTGCTCTCTCATTTGGGCAAAACACTTCAACTCTCCAGGCTTCTTTTCAATCATTCACTTTGTTTTCCTTGCAAAGGGAAACTGCTTTTAGTGCTCCTGTACTTGGCAAAGTGAGCCTGTTTCTTGGGCAGTAACTTCAGTCCTACATAATGCAGGATCTGACGTTTTGAAAAGAGCAGGGCAGTGGGAAAACTTGTCGGTATGTGCAGGCCCTGGTTCCTGCTTATTTTAATGTGATAAAGCTCCACCCAAGATTAGAGCCTGGTGCACACAAACACGGAGACAGACTGCACTGAAGGTTTTATGTGCTAGTCAAAGGGTGGAAGAGAGAAAGGATGATACTCTGTTTTACACACAGGAACTGAGGCGCAGAGACACTTTGCTTTGCTCAAAGTTATACAGGAAGTTTGCGGCAGAGCCAAGAACCGAACTGAGATCAGTCATAACCGCAAGTCTGGCCTTCCTCTAAGTGCTGTTGGCTTTATCTTGCTGGTCATGTGAGCTGAGTTGGCTCCCTCAGTATTGCTTCCAGTGCTCTCTATCTCTGTGTTCCTTGTGGGAGCCTGTTTTTCTTCAAAAACCTAGGAATAAGCCTACAAATGATAGATAACAGTGAAATCTGTAAAAAATGTTGTGTTTTAATTAATATAGTGAGATCAAAAGTTAAGCATAACTTATTGAAATTCTCGAGAATTCCGTCTAAAACTTTACTGTATTACCTGGCTTTTCTATTTTTAACCTGTCTTGAACAGAATATACGTCAGTCTTTGAAATTATCACAGAATTGTCATATCCATTCCTACTAGAAAATGAAGAGATGATCTTAACAATGGTCTCCATAAAATCTGTAAAAGCCAGTAGGCAGTGATTTCTGTAATGCATGTGGATTAAAAGTCAGTGATTGTGCTGGTACCTTTGGCTTTAGCCCAGAATAAATGAGCAGCAGTGGGACAGGCCATAATTAAGTATCATGTGAAGCTTTTATTGTATGTGTGTCATGGAGTACCCTCTGGTAAATGTTGCTGTATTGACATTAGAAGAAAAAGACTTTAAAATCCTTCTTGGTTTCTTTTGGGATACTTAAAACAGCGCCAGCACCAGTTCATTCCTACACCCCTGCCAACACGGAGCCTGCGAGTCGCCCTCCCTGGGTAACAGATGACTCCTTTTCCCAGAAATTTGCACCTGGAAAATCCACCACCACTGTCACAAAGCACATCCTACCAAGGGGTGCTCCAGTGCCACCTCCTGCCTCAATTTCTGCTTACCCGTCTCCAGTTTCAACTTCTTCCCAGCCCCCTGCATTAGCCCGGGGAACAGTTCAGAGGGCGGAGCGTTTTCCAGCCAGCAGCCGAACCCCCCTCTGTGGGCACTGTAACAGCATCATTCGGTAAGGTCATGGGCCTTTGAAGAGGGATGAAGCAGGAAAAAAAGTATTAGAGAGACTGGTTATTGTACATTAATGTACAGTACCAGAGCCTAAGACTCTGTTAAATTACCCAGCAGGGATGTCTGTTGTCTGCTTCATTAATTTAACATCTCCAGAGCTCATTTTGTTGTTGTGTGGTTCACTTTTTATCACTGCAAAGTTATACATGCTAATTGTTTGGCTCTTGGATGCTGCAGCAAATCACTGCTTGTTTTTAAACAGGTTTCTGATCCTAAGGTAATCCTTTGAAGGAGGTTCATGCAACTTCATTGGGAGAGTTGGGGGGCTGGGGGCAGAGGGATTGTGGAGGGAAAAGGAACAAGGCATCATTTTGGAACAGCAGCCAAATGTAATTGTTGCTTTTGTGTCTGGAGAAAGATAATGCCTATACTCTATTACCAGTGATCATAGCATGCCTCTCCCTTCTCCTCTCCCAATTCATTCTGCTGGACCAGTGCCTACTGTTAGCCTGTGCACTGCTATCCAACTTCAGGTAATCCATGTTTAATGGCAGTCTTCCCCACTAAAAGGAGCTGGTTTGGTGATGTGGAACTGCTGATTATTGCCCTTTATATAATCTGAAATGGAAATATTCCAGTAATAATCACTGTATCTAACTAGAATCACCAGAGTCAATCACCAAAATGAATTCAATGTGTTTGCCACATAATGAAACAGCGAGTTGTCACCTGATAGTCTGACGTTTCTAGAACATGCCACATGCAGTGCTCTCAGAAGGAAAGAAAGCAGGAGACTTTAGGAGCTGTTGTGAGGTGTGGGTGTGTAAGGCTGGAAATTTGCCTGTTATTTCATGCTTCAAATAGTAGCATTATCTTCTGTGCCTTTGGCCTTTTACTCTTGTCTTTGCATCTGCTTGCTAAGACCACTCACAGCTACCCAGATATGAAAACAACTGATTTTTCCAACGGTTGTCTGTAAATGCAGTGTATGGAACCAAACAATAATGAAATGTTTTAACCAATTAGCAGTGTGTTTTGAGTAATGGTCTTGAAAAAGACCACTTCTGTTCGGGCTTCTGAATGTTGTTTTAATATGTATCTCGTGGTTCAAGTAGCTTCTTACACTTGTACATGGGTGTCTGACAAAGTGGGTTTGCAGTCAGGGTCATGACATCTTTTTTTTGCAATACAAATAAGATCATTATGATTGTTTCCAGAGGTCCTTTCCTGGTAGCCATGGGTCGCTCTTGGCACCCAGAAGAATTCAATTGTGCTTATTGCAAGACATCCTTGGCTGATATGTGCTTTGTGGAGGAGCAGAATAGTGTGTACTGTGAGCGCTGCTATGAACAGTTCTTTGCACCAACCTGTGCCCGATGCCGCACTAAGATTATGGGGGTAAGAGAACAAGATTAACCCTTTCTGCAACTGCATGAATCCCTGAAATAGTGAACTAGTTTAGACTGTAAGCAGTCAATGTAGATGTTTTATTATTCCGTCCTTTTAAGATTTATTTCCCAGCTTGTTGAATATTTCAGAATGAGAAACCTATTACTTTATAATAATTTTTATCCATCTGAAGTCTTGGATATTTCTGTACCTTATTGAGCTCAAAGACAAAATATGTAATCCAGTTACCATCTCACTGAGTGTAAAATAAGTAGCACTTTCTGGATAGTACTTTGCTATCTGATACATATTATCTTACTTTTATCTTTCTGTTCCTTATATTTATAATAGAGACTTGAACTGCATTTTTATTTCTTACATGGGATTTAGTCAAAATTTCAGTGGAGAAATCAGTGATGTTGAGAAGAGGCCCACTGCTCTTGCTGCAACTCACTGGTAGTTAGCAGCTCAGCTGTTGAGGAATTCTGCTGGCTTCTTATAGTTAAGGAAATACAGAATAGATACAAAGATCTGAATTCCACAAAGGCAAAAATACATGCCACTTTTGTCTTAAAGGACTCGTGTACAAGTAAATGTACAATTTCATTTGATCTCCACATACCTTAGATGGTAGTGAGGTTGGAATACCATCAGTAATTTTAGCAGTGTTTTTATGCATGCAGTAGTAGTGAATGTATGACATGATCCTCTCAAATAAAGAAGCAAGGAGTCCCACACTGGTTTTCCACTGCTTAACTGCCACCATTTGACATCTGTCTAAATGTTGGCATTACAGATGCTCTTCTCTGCAACTGCCAATTAGGGGTGGCAGCATCAGACATTGATGGTGAAGCTCTGGCTCCAACCAAGTCTCATTTGCTGCTGCGGCAGAAGTAGTAATTTATAGCAGAGTGCTGACTTAACCTACCTAATGAATGCTGGCACAAATCAGTTTCCCATTATGGATTTTCATCAGGAAAATAGCAAAGATGCCAGCCGCCTCTATTTATATTAATAAGATTTCTCAAGCTATTTTTGCTTCTTACCTCACTGAGATTCATAAATGGATCCAAACCTATTTATCAGCGATAGTTGTTTTGCAAACAGTATCAGAAGTTAATGAATCTCAAATGGTGATTCTCTAATGAGATATATGGCAAATCTAAATTAGACTATTTTGTCTATTCACTCAATTGAAAGCATGGAAGAGGACTTCACTCCATTTTGCCATAATCAATGGACATTAAAAACAATCTTTAAAAGAGAATCAAAGTCTATGTGTATAATTGGAAGCAACATAAAATAGGATCTAGATTCTCAGCTGGTATAAATCAGTACTGTTTCACTGAAGTTAATGAAGTTAATTTACACCAGTTATGCAGCTGGCCCTTTGAAATCTGGACTATTTGACAGAGATACACGGTCATCATCCTGGGTACATGTAAGATTGACAAATTAGCAAGTAGCTGTGCATCAGAGCCCAGTACAGCAGCTTTTGGACTTGGATGGCTTCTGTATGACAAAAGAATGAAGCAGTAATAGAGATTTCTCCATACGGGACAGAAGTAAGCTGATGAAATCTAGATGTGCTCATCTTAAGAGAACATCAGTTGCACAGAATTAGGGCTTTTTGTGATAAACACATGACCTAGGAACAGACATGCAGATTCATTTTTAGTAATCACATAAATTAAAAGAACCTTTCCTTTTTTAAAAAGATTTTCAGTTTGTGACTCATTCTTGTAAGAAGTGTAAAGAAATTACTACATAATCTAGATTACTTTGAAACAACAGACTTACACCACTTACTCTTGGTCTTAGAAAAACTAAAATTTATTTAACAAATCATACTCTTGCATTGAAGAGTTCATACTGGTCGTGTCAAAACAAAGGAGAAAATAATCAGAATCTTTGTGCAGAATCTCTCCTGCAACAGCGACTGGGCATGTTGATACAAACTGCTGGCTGAACCATGTTGTTTCACTTTGGCAAATACATTGTTCTAGAAAGCTTGCAGTCCTATTTCCTCTTTCTTTCCAAAAGGAGCCCAATTTCTGTCATAATTCTTTCTTTTGAGGAGGGGAATTGGCTGATACAGAGGGGAAGAATTTAGAGCATCTCTGCCTTGTGTTTGTTCTCCAGGAAGAAGTTGCAGGGCTGGCTATTCTGCTGGAGATTTTTGTTGGTTTGTTTGTTTGTTTTACAGGAAGTGATGCATGCCCTAAAACAGACTTGGCACACAAGTTGCTTTGTCTGTGCTGCTTGTAAGAAGCCATTTGGGAATAGCCTGTTCCACATGGAGGACGGGGAACCTTACTGTGAGAAAGGTATGGCAATCCTGACAGGTCTGCACAGTAATCGTGTGCTTCATGTCCATGGAACGTAAGAATAGAGCAGCTGACGAACAAAATAGTATCAGTTACCCATCCAGCATGGATTATGTTTCCACTCTCCACATATTCAAGTGTTTGTGTCTCTGTATTTTGCTCCAGTTTATATGAGAGAATGGCAGAGCACTGGTCTTTGCCTCAGTGTTCACAATGCCTTCCCTCACTTCTTTCCCTTATGATACTTTCTTTTCCTACACATTTTCCCCTGTTCCACTCCACTCCTTGGTGTATTCTGCTCATCAGAAATGAAAGATTAGTCTTCTAGGGCTGCCCACAATCTCTCTCCTGAGTTGCTGGAGCTATGACCTCCGATGCTGCTGCCTCACCCTAGAATTGTTCAACCAACACTTTTGAAAAGATAGCTCTGCACAGATGTGCAACACATGGTAGTGCAGATTTTGCTTCCTGGCTGCTGCAACAGACAAACTGCTTCTTGCCAACTAAGAAAGGCAAAGGCCGTGTTTTCCCAAAATGGTACTTGCCATGCAAATGAGTTGCCTGACATACTTAGGAAGGAGTTAAGGTTTAAGTGGTATTCCCTCTGTATTCCCCTTGTGCATTCAGTGAGCTCCTGGCCTACTTCTCTCTGGTGGTTCCTTCCTTATGGTTATGCAATTCAAATTTTACAAGTCAGAGTAGCTCTTGGTGAAGAGTAAAAACCATACAACATGACTGACTAAGTACCCTTTAAAACTGGATACTTTGTCATACCATCTAATGACTCTCATGAATTCCATATACCTTTGGAATTTCCACTAATATTTTTCAGTGTTAAGCCTTTCCAAATCACACTTGATAAAGTAAAGCTGTATTAATCAGCAACTGTGGGGTTTCCATAATGTTCTCTCTTAATGCAGAAAGAACATTAATCCAAGCATGGAAACTTGTAACATTCCCTTGTCATTAGACTCTTTTGTACAACCATATTTGTCCTATGAATAGATTCCACATATATTAAAGCTAATTTGAAAGTAATGTGAGAAACATAACTTCAAATTCCATGGATTTTTTGTTTGTCTTCTACATTTGTGATGATAAATGTCATACTGATAGGGGTTCTGGACTGAGTTTGTATTTAAATAATGAAAGAAGAGAAGGAAATTTCAGTAGGAGTGTTTCAGTAAATGTAGTAGGAAACTGAACAAAAACAAAACATTCATTGTCTGGAAATGTTCTATTTCTCTTGGACTTAATAGGATTACATTAAGAGTTTATTCTAAGTTTGCTTTCTTGTTTTGTTTTAGATTATATTGCTTTGTTCAGCACAAAATGTCATGGCTGTGATTATCCTGTTGAAGCTGGAGATAAATTCATTGAAGCTCTTGGACACACTTGGCATGACACCTGCTTCATTTGTGCTGTAGGTTCTACATCAAATACTATCTCACTCCTTTATACTCCTAAATTGTGTGGTAACATCAGAAAACCTGAAAGCAGGAATAACTAACATATGCTTAAGGATGCAGAGGGATGGAATTTCATTTTTTACTTGCATTTGGAGAAGGATGGGAGTAATCTTTCTTCTCCACCGTAAACTTTTACTAGAATTATGAAATTTGACCATCCTGAGTGTTTTCTAATAAAACATCTAGTTTTAGATAGTACATACAGCAGTACAAACCACTACTGCTGTTATTCTTTCCAGTGTTTGCCAAATAAAGATAGAGCAAGACTGAAAATAAATTAACACCATACTGAATAGTATAACCATAATCTTACTTACAAAGCAGTGAAGTTTGGATTTCCATGCTGAATGCTTGTTGAAACTTGCAAAAAGAAGTCTGTTTAGAGAGCATGAATAGTAATTAGCATAGAAGTTGGTCAAACTCTTCAATCTGTGGTGTGCACACAGCTCTAGAGTGTGGCCATATTCCCACACTCTGCACGCAAAGCAGAAAAATCCATATGATAAACAGTACTTTCATCTGGTTCTAATACCACTGAGCAGCTCTGCAACATATTATTCCTAAGGTAATAATACCTAGAATCTCTAATTAGCTAAAAACAGTATGTTGGTCACACCAAACTGACAGTGACAATTTCTAATGTTTGTTTAAGTCTAAAATTTAGGTAGAATAGTTGAAAGTATAGAAATGTTTATAAATATCTGAAGCTAAACTAGCTTTACAAAAAAGTGTCTTGTGAAAACTGAGGTCTTTTGGAAATTCTAACATACAAAGAAACACTAAGGGAGTTTCCTTCACAAGCTAACAGCTCTTAATCACTTATAAATATTGATCACTTATAAAGACACTTTCTCTGAATATTTAATATTCTTTTGTGCTTGTTAATTTGCCTTAGCTACCCAGTTTTCTGTGGAAGTGATAGTTTTATTATATGTTGTTAATATGCAATTCTCACAGCGGGGGTCTTTTGAAGGACCTAACTTTATTTCTTTCAGTGGGTTAAATCAAGTGCAAATCCATACATGACTCCTAAAGACTATCAAAGAAATGCATGGGTAGAAGAGCAATACAGTTGAAATTGATAACCACATCTTTCTCCCTTTTGTTTTTCCTTAATTCTTCCTGATTGTATTTATTATTAATTTTAGGTATGCCACGTGAATTTGGAAGGTCAGCCATTCTATTCCAAGAAGGATAAGCCACTGTGCAAGAAGCATGCCCATGCCATCAATGTTTAAAAGAAGTGTTGGTAGTCAGTAATGCTGGGGTAAAACAGATGACTAACTGGGCAATCATAAAGTTGATAACCATGGCTAGCATTTCTCTTGGTAAAAGCTGGAAGTTGGTACTTCTGAAGTTTAACTTTATCCTCTTTTGTAAATGCAGAACGTGCTTATTGCAAAGTTCATACAAAAGTCTACTGAATGAACTAATGAACTAGTCCATTATTAGAGCAACAGTTGGGGGAAATATTGAAATTAACTAAAACCTTAATATAAAAAGTAATGTGCAAATATAGTTTTAAGTTAACTACCCACAGCAGATTTACTGCTTAGACCACACACTGGTGTTTAAAAACAACTGGAAAACTCTGTACTAAGTCATTTTCTTTCACAGCAAGAATGAGTAAGTGCCATATGTACAGTCATCTGTAGAACCAAAGGCTTTCAAAGGGAAATAAATAGATTAGGGCTTCCTCTAGGAAAAGTGAGTGCTATTCCATTATGTTGTGGTGCTACCTCATAGCATCAGATATTTTAGATTCTTTCCAAATAGCAAGTCTGCCTTGAATCCATATGTAGCTGGGAAGCCTAGGTGACAATCCATAACAGTTTGAAAATAAAATGGTTGGGTCAGCCTTGCTAGTGCACTTGGCTTCTATGTGCACAGTAAATAATTCACTTTCAAATCATAATGGAAAAGGACAGCTGGCTTTCTCCGAATTGCTCTTACACTGAATGGAATAGAGCTGGCTGGAAAGGCCAGCTTTTAATTCAAAACCAGTTTTCCTTTCCTCCCATGGAAAAAAATAGATTCAAACTTGCTGTGGTTTCTAATTCCCACTGATATCAGAGGGAGGTAGGAACCTCCATCTGGATCTTCAGGCTGGCGAACACAAGAGAAACACATTCATCTAGCACAACTAGGTTTGGGAGCTAGCCTGCAAAAATTCCCTACTCTATCCCACATAATTAGGAAAAAGGCATTTTTTTTCCTACAGTAAATGAATGTTGCTTAAATATTCATAAGGCAGCAGGCACATACTCTTTATTCCTTTCCTTTGTTTAAATGCAACACATCATGAATTGTAGCAGTTTTTGCCATTGGAAAACAGCAGCTATGTTCCAACAATTAGGATAACCATCTTTTCTAACAACCATAAAGGCATCTCTCCTAATAGCTTGAGAACAACTTTCAAGTTGTTCAAACAGTTATTTATAGAACTCTATAGAAACTAGCAATACTTGTAGTACTGATAATACTTTTGAATGTTTGAATATCAGTGACTTTTCTATTGGAGACAGCAGTTCTGTCTGATGGAGTTAAGATGGAAAGTCTGATCACCATTCGAGCTTTATTAACTCATTTAAGTGAGAATTACAATGTGTGCGCTGACAGCTTGCAGTACTGACAGTTTTTAATTAGTACTTCTGAGGCTGAGGATGCTTTCTGTGGGCCACATGCTGGTGCCATCTGCACCTATTTACCTTGTGTTTTGAGTAGCAAAAAATTACATAACATTGTCTGTCATTTCCCTCCCATGGGTAATGCCCGTTTCATGGTAATTGGTGTGTCTTTTAAGGGATGAAAAACTATCCAAAGCTTGGGGTAGGAATAAATGAAATTTGGAGTTCTAATATAAGAGTTAAGTTAGCTGCAGGCAGTCTGCATCTTGGACAGAAATAACAACCTGAACTGCCTGTGGCAGTTTTGACATGTATGACCTGTATTTATTGAGTAGGTATGTTAGTTTTCACTGATCTTAGCAGTGATCTGCTCTGCCTTGCTACAGGGTCAGATTTTTGTATGCATGAATTATTCTAAAACACTAGTGCATTATATGCAAAGCCTTTTTTTTTTTTCTATAAGCAAGCAAATTTTCTGTTTTCAGTTGGTGCTGGGCTGGTGTGAATATGGTTCCATAGATTACAAAATCCAAAGATGTGGCTCATAATGTTCCCCAGAAGAATAAATCGTAATTATGGAAGTTAAATATTTTTTTACACTCATATTTGACTTCCTTAAATACATATTCACAACAGTGAGAAAATTCTGCATTTCCTTTTCATTTTTCAGTGCCATTCAACAAAATGCTGTTTATTATTATCTGTTATTTGAGAGATTTCACATCAGCATACTGTATACTGAGACTGCATTGAAGATTTCCTTTAGGCAGATTTGTGTGTTGGCCGCTGACTGGGACTGGCCTCTGACTGCAACATCAGAACAGGGAGTCAGGCTTCACAGGAAGGGCTTGTGATGGATGCCTCAGGAGAATTTCATGAGGTCTTTCACCTCTGATCTGCATGTGTTTCTATGTGTGTGTCTCATTCTCCCCTCCACCTTCCCCCTCAATGTCCCTATAAGCTTCCTCTTCGCTGGCAGTATGAAGGATAAATCTTTTTAGGATCTGGCCAGAGATGCTGGGCTGCAGCTTAGGGAGTACAGTCTGTGAAAAGCTGCTGGCAGGCAGCATGGCTGGGACTGAACTCCCTCAGGTTCCCTGGGAATCTCAGACTGGCAGCTGAAGTGGCCCAGATCAGCCTGGAGTTATTGGCATGGAGTGGGGAGGGGAGGCTGGGATCAGAGAAGGGAGAGCACCTTTGGCAGCCAGAATGTAGGGGCTCTGCAGGCCTCTGGAGACCAGCCTGGAGTTATTGGCATGGAGTGGGGAGGGGAGGGGAGGCTGGGATCAGAGAAGGGAGAGCACCTTTGGCAGCCAGAATGTAGGGGCTCTGCAGGCCTCTGGTTGAGTGGGAGAAGGTGAGGCACTGAGGAGATGGGAAGCCCTTCCTGAGGCTGGGGTTGGAGGGGGGGAATAGCCAGGTAAGGCCAGTTTCACCAAGCTGGCATGTCAGCTGGGGTGGGGCAGCCAGGAGGACTCACTACAGTCAGGGAAAGGGCTTGAAGTAAGAAATTAGGGTACAAGTAGTTCCAAATAGCCCAGAGAGATGGTTTGAATACGTACAGAAGGGGCGAGCAAGGATCCAATCTGTTAAATTCGAAGTCTGGACTGCAGGAAAGGGAATGCAATGTACATAAGCAGAGCTGAGCTGGCTTGCAGGGTGGCAACAGTGAAAATGCAGCAGCACAGACTTCAGTGGGAGCTGTACTGGCTTGAGAGAGTCCTGAAAATTTCCTTGGGCAGAGAATCTGCACTGTAGCACATGCCCTGACTCCAGCTGGTGTCTGAGCAAGTGAGATTAAAGCTAGTTTACATATCACTATATGAGGTACAGTGGTATCTCTGAATGAAGAACAGAGATACCCTGAGGATTATCATGTAATAAAAATTTCCTGTTATGACTTGTGCTGCTTCATAATGTGGTCCAAAAATAGGGAATCCACGTACCCGCCCTTGATATCTCTATTAAGATACAATTTTTGCACATATCTGAACCAGAAATTTGTGAATAATAATGTAGCATTTTAACTTTCACAAGGGTAGAATATCACATAACTGCTGATACTCTTCTGATACATGTCACCTTTGTGATATGGAGAGGGTAAAATATATATAATAATATATATCTCTAAAATTCAAGATACGGCCTTTTAACTATCACTGAAAATAGTGTTGTACAAAAATATGCAAGATGAAAAATGTGTACTTGATCATGTTTTATGTCTTTTAATAGATACCTGGGATAAATCCTAAGTTCTTCTGAGTATTTCTTTTCATTCTAATTAATGTGAGGTTTTACCCAATAAAACAAAGATACTGTACCTCTGAATGATCAATTAAAAAGATCTGTATTTTATATAACTAAAAAGTGTTCAGTAACTTTTCAGTCGGAGGATTCAGAAGCTATTTTAATGCTTTTCTCTCTTTTGGTGTTCTTTTTGCAGAGCAGGGTAAATTAAATGTTTCCAAAGAAGGCCACTTTTATTATGTGGGCAGAAAAAACAGCCTTAGAACTTCTTTTTATTAGTTTTTACTGTATTGGATTCACACATTACAGATTTCTAAAATCAATTCAAAACAAGGAAAAATACTTTTCTATTGGTCCTTCAGTGGTCAGTACTTTGGGTGAAATGTTCTGCTAAAGATTACTTGTATTTATGTTTAAATAATGTGGATGTCCACAGCACTGAACACATTCATTAGTGTCTAATGCTGGACACACTAATGTTTGTTTGCAATACTCGTCTCCTGGTAGTGGATATTAATTTGTTTAGTATTTATAAACATCAGAATTTGAAACTGAGTGATTTATTGCCTGCAGTGATCATATATTAGAAGTCTAGGTTTTAAAATATTTTGACATGTTGACTTGATGCCACAAGTGCCCTTGCTTTTAGATAGATATTTTTTCCTAAGTTCCTAGTTATTTCAGAACAGAATGTCGTGTGGTTTATGAGATGTAATTACCTTGCATGGATTATCTCTGCCAACATGAATAAAACAGTCTAGTAATAAAAGCAATGTGCAAATACAGTTAAAGCTTTATGATCTGGGTATATTTATTAATATGGCATGTGAACAGCTGACAGATTTCAGCCATGTAATATCAGTAAGAAAGCATACACAAGCTTGTACTCTCTACTTCAGACTTGAAAATAAAATTTGAAAGCATTGGTTTCAACTTTATTGTATATCAGTCTTGAATATTTTATTGACCAAAAAGTGCTGTTTTAAACAAATATTAGTATGCTTAAAACATTCAGTCTGCTAACAGTACGTGTTGTAACTTAGCAAGACCTGTATAGTCCCAGACCTTATTGTCAACAAATACTGTTTATAGTAACTTTGTAAGGAGTGGGTAGATCCTGTCTTCAGTTACATGGATGCATCTGCAAACAAAGTTTGACTGCGTAAGTTCAGGTAGGTGTTCTTCCATTTCTTAGCAGAAGTTATTTAAAATACACAAAATGTTTTAAACATCTTCATTGAGCTCTAGTGCCAAGAAATATGTACAAATGAAGGGATGACTTCATGTAACAGTGTGTTTTATAAAACAGCCATTTCATACATTCCTGTTGCACACCTCTCAGGAATGCAGGCTTTTTAGAGATACAACTAAGTATATTACACATAATTAAGAAATTAGATGATAAATGGATAGACTTGGATTTAGATGCCATTACAAAGTATAGCATCAGGAATCACAACTTTGTGCACTTCTGATTTTATTTTACAGCCCTAATTTCCGTTTACAATTTGCATAAGGAAATACAATTGAAAAGAATGCCCAGTATTTACACAGTATTTTGTCCGATCAAAATTGCTGTTTTTCAGATTGTCTGTTCTGACCTTTAACCTTTGCACAAGACAGTGCTTCCTAAACTGTGCACTGTGATCCCTGGAGAGTTCAGTTGTTGGAACTGGGAGCAATAGAGGCATAAGCACAGCACCGTGCCAGCTGACAGGGTGGAAAAAGTGAATAGAGCAAAGTTCATTACTAAAGGACATGGTGCAAAATAGTTTGACAAGTGCTGCATTAAGGGATTCTTACCAGAGATTCTTAAAGAGAGATTATTGCTCTGAAGAAAATGGTGATTTCAAAAGTACAGGCTTTGGCATTGTTTCCCCCTCCCACCCCAATTGTGCATCTTGAATTCAGCCAGTTTCTGTTGATTAAGAAAGGAAGGAATGTGTGAATAAGATTACTGAACCCATTATTGAATACACAATGAAATGCTTTGTTCTGCCATGCAAACCAGTGTTATGGATGAGATTCAGACTATATTCAGGCATAAATTCTGTATGTCTATGAAATATGCCCTTGGATAGCTGTTAAAATACAGTTCCTCCTTCTCTTAGGAAGATTACATCAAAAGAAAACAGTAAGAAACGTGTATTGTACTAATAAGGACTGTCAGGCTGAGTCACAAGAATTTTCTCTGTAATAAAGATAAGAAGGGATTTTTTTTTTAACAAAGCTAAACTTTTGAACAAAACATTTTTCCTTTAAAAGTTTCCAGATTTTAACTGTTAGAGAATAATAAATTAGTATGCATAAAGTATCATTAATAAATCTGCCTCTACTACAAAAGTATTTTCTAATCTTACTACTTCAGAAATTAGATTATTTTCATTAATGACAAAGATGTTACGGAAATTCTTCTGCTTCCACTTAGTTTTACTGTGCATAGTGTTACTGAAAAAAGAGTTGAGATTTATTTTTATTAGAAGATATAGATAAAAATACAACCTTGAATTGAATGAAGGTGATGGTTCTTCCAGTGCTTGTGGAATGAATGCTGCCTGCTACACTAAAGCCAGAAAACTTGCTGTTCTTCTAGATTTATTCTCATGGTGTATTAAAGAGGATGTTTTGGATTTTTAGGAAGTTTAATAAATATCTATAGCCATAATTAAAGATCTCATTTCAAAACAAAAGAATGATTTACAGTGCTTAAATTATTTTAAGATCTAATCACATGTAGACTGGAAAATAATGTTGGGATCGAGGTTTAGTTTCATTTAAAGAAATCTTCATGTTGACTAATGCAGGAATTCCTGCATGCATGCATGTATGGGACATGTATGTGGATTAAAACACTCAGAACTGAGATTCTGATTTCCTTTAGGTGGACGTGTTTCATACCTGCACTATTTGAGCCTAAATTGTTGTCATATAGTCCATTTACTATATATAGGTTAAGAATAATCCATTAATCTGAGTGTACCTTGAGACCTGGCTTTTGTTATCTGTTAGGTATTTGTGCTTTATGAAGTAACAACTCCACAATTCTGATGGCATAGGAGATGTAGGAGCAGAAAAAAGGGCACACTTTCAAAAAATATGGCTTCATATAAAAAACAGGGATTCAGGAATAAAATTTTTATTTGTGCATTATAAACAAAGACCAGGTATTTTTCTTTCACAACCAAATATTCTTCTGCTGTCCCCTGCACATTCCTTCACAGACTTTATTTTTCTTCCTGCACATTTTTCCCTGTACTGACTCCAAGGATATTGTAAATTTCCCTGTGATTAATGCACATTAATTCCTGTTCCTTACACAGGCCTGTAAGCTGTGGGGTAAAAGGTGACAGTGGGCTGTGCTGTTCATGTGACTGTATTCAGCCCACTGCATCCTGCAAATACCAGACTTCCTGAGATTTATTGTGGATACACAATATAGATGACACTAATTGAAAGTTTCTGCTTTATTGCATGTACACTACACAGCATCTACCTCTGGCCAAAAAGTCCTTGCAAGAAATCTGAAGTGCTAGCCAGGGATTCTGGTTCTAGCTGTGGCCTCAAATAGAGCATACCTGAATCTAAACTGTGTGGTTATAAAATAATGACAGAGCACAGTTTGCCTTTGAGATTGTATTCCCAGTGCTAGGTGCTGCAGCAAAAGGACAACAGGGCTGTTTTGTGGATGGTGATTTAGTACTATGTACTGCAGTTTCTGGAATGGGAGCCCTTCTGAGCTGCCATTCCTCTGTTACTGCACTGTGACACCAGTCTGAATTCAAACTTGCAAAGATTTCAGGTCATTTGGCAAAATTTACTTGTTTTCACGTTGAAGGACTCCCATGTTTTCCACATGTAACTTACTCAGCTTTGTGTTAGACATCCTGTAACAGATTGGAAGCAGTCTGCTGGTGCTAAGACTGTCAGACTTCTAGGACAGGAGACACTTCCTGAGAGATTAAATTCTCAGGGACAAATACATAACACATTACCCACCTTTTATAGACTTACATGGCTGGTGGTTGTTGGAGACTTCATTGACTCCCTAAGCAGTCTCAGAAGCTGCTCTCTGTTTAGAAGTTCTTTAAAAAGAAACAGTCAGTGTTAGTAAAAAGTAGATATTAAAGTTTGGGGGTAGTGTGTATCCTTAGGGTCCATATTTGCCTATTTAGTACAACTGCAAACAATTCTTGCCCCTGTGCAATTCTCACCAAAAAAAAAGAAAAAAAGCATAACAGAGGGCTGTTACTACTCCTCCCTAACTCTGGGTAAGAATCCTCATTCCCATCCAGCTTAGGGAAATTCACTGGCACAGGAAGGTATAAATTACATCTCTCTGTGCCAGCTTCAGAGAACCTGGCCACAAATACTTCAGCTGAGATGAGTTTGTTCATTTCTTTAAAGCACAGTGAGAAAGATTGTGCTTTCTCTGATCTTGTAACTTTAAAAAATATTAATAGAACAATCTTTAAGTAAAAAGACAGTTAAGTAAATGTTTATTTTATACCTTCATTATTAAGTACAACTACTTAAAAGTGAACAATTGCTATCAAAGAGGGCATACGCAAAAGTAGTAAAATGAGGGTAAAATATAGGAGGGTGAAAATGCAAAGAAAAAGTAGCTTTTAGCATAACAATTAACCACCCAATCTACCCTTCCTTTATTCCTTGCAGGGTAATTCGTTGTAAGTGAATTAATGGTGAAACATTCAGTAATAGGCCTTGGTAAGGAAATAGGAGCAGTGTATCAGGATATCCTTTTTCCGCCCCAGAGAACCAATACTTTCAATTTTATATACAACGGAAGTAATTAATTGTAACACAAAGAAGCACAGCTGTGTTTCCTGATGGTCACACATGCAATAGCTGCTATTGTTTAGCATTCTGAGTATGTACAATGCAAACTGTTCAACTGCTTGGAACATTTTATATTCTCAGGGATTTAATTTCTATTAGCAGCTTTTGAATCCATAGTGGCTTTTTAATATGCTATTATCTTAGATCCAATCCTGCATCCCTAATCAGGTAATTTTTTGCTGATGCCAGTGAGAGTTTATTAGGTGTAGCTGCCAAATGAGGAGATTTGCAGACACAGGCCAATTTCTCAGTGGAAGCAAAGGGAGTTACAGACTATTTTTCGGGATTTGCTTTTACCTGTATGAGTTCACCTTGTTCAAGTTACAGTTTCAGTTAATATTCAAGTATCTTACAGACTATGAGAGAAAAGCTTCATTGCTATGCCTTTAACTTCATTATATATTTTCAGACATTTTAGCTGACTGCTGGGACTGATACACAAGTATATCCTTTTATTATTCTGTAGACCTATATTATCTTGGTTTCACTAGAATATGAAAAAAGAGGTGAATGAGACTATTTTGCTGCATTTGCTCTTATTTAATAGCAATGTAGTCATGTTTAAAGGTTTGGACTGAGAAAAAATAATAAAGTGATTAAATTATTTCATTCATTTTTTTGTATAGGATTCAGATCTGTTTCATTCTAACCAGCTTGGAAGAACAGAGTATTTTCAGTCTCATAAATGTCCATCTTTGTAAATCTCTACAGCACCCACTCCTACAGCTGCCTGAAACACATCCACTTGAATCCAAGCCTCATGAGGACAAAGCTGTTATACACACCAAGACAGAAATTTTCTGTACTGAAAAGAATTCGCCTTGTGTAACAGCAGGTTTTAAAAACATTTCCGCTTTCAACAGTGCTCCAGTTTCAGGACAAAGCCTGAGCATCAGGCTTAACAGAGGAACTGTTAATACAGTGTGGGTTTGGATCTAAGGATTATTCAAACTTGTAAAAGAAACTAACAGATACCTCGTGTAAAAAAAAGGTGGAGGAACACAAACATTTAGCTTCTCTCTAAGTATTAATTAAACTTTTTTGTAGATCATTTAGCACCACTGACTGATAATTCAGAACATAAATTTTAAAATCAGCACTACACTCTAACGCTAAATACTTAATCTCCTCTGAGCAAATGAAGACTTTTGGGATTTTATGTGCATGCATCTAGGGGAGAACATATTACTAATTCTCCAAACAAACTGATATGAGTGAGGCACCCCAGTGAAGCGTCTGCTGAGCCTACAAATATTTTCCTTTTGCTTTGCTAAGGCTTTTAATGCTCTGGCTTTAAGAAAAACAAAGTAATCTGAAATGTTTCTTTGTATTTAGAAGGAGAGTTATCTCAGGGTTTATTACAACGTGGTGAGAAGACTGCAACAAGGGTTTTGTACATGGGAATCCATAAAAACAAAATCGTACAGCTCAACTAGGCACAGGAAGGAGAAACAGAAAAAGCAGCAGGAAGTTTGGTCCTTGACTGGGAAGGTGTCTCCCAGAGCAAAGTGCTCCCATCACTGCAGCCCTTTGCCACACCAGTGGAGTCAGTTCCTCCTGCACAGCTCAGTGAGGAATCAGCTCCCACCCTGCAGCAGCTGATGGGGACAGGTACAGCCATTCTGCCCTCCTTCCTCCACGGCCACCTGCACAAGGCTGAGGAAGAATCCCCTGCAGAAGCCCAAGTAACCCCAAAACACACCAAGTGCTTGAGCTGTGGGAAACTTTTCCTGTTTCCTTGTGCCCATGCTCTGCACATTGAACTGTCATTCCTTGGATTATTGCCACAGTGCTCTCCAGTGCTGCCCTGGACTCAGTTCCACACCACGCTGGTTGGACTTGAGGTTGAGCAGGGCTTGCCTCTTTACTACCACTGCTCCACTAGCATAAATTTTTAGAAAACATCTTTATTCACAGATTTTACTCTCCCTTATTGAATTAATTTTGCTTACATTTAAAGAACTTAATAAAATCCATGACTTTTTGTAAGTAACAAACAGCTGAATAAATTTTTAATCAAAAGAATATGCTTTCAAGTAAAATAATTCTGAAAAAGAGACAAAGCCAAATTCATGTCATATTAAGTGAAATAATTGTGTCCCTGGCTGAAGGGCAATATTCTTTTAATATGCAGCATGGAATATTTATTTTAGTAACAGTAACAGAGAAATACTCATCTAATTGCAAACAGTTTTCAAAAATATATTTGGACCACAGATTTAAGACATGAATTCCAGAGACTGAAGGGAAGGATGATCTACAAAGATGAAGTCCTATCACATGGCTGACTTTCTCCCTATATATACCTCTTTGTTCTTTTGATATTCAAGTTTGTAGTTCCCTAGTGATTCCAAGAATTAATAAGAAATTCCTGGAGAGGAAATAACAATGAAAGCAGCTGGAAGACTATCCAATTTTTTTTTTTTTTTAAATACAGTTCTCTTTATCATGACAGTCAGTTTTGAAGTGCTTCTTCTATATCTCATGTTAGACTTCCACATCTCATCTTGGCCAAATGTCAAATGAAGGTATGTTTATTTTCAGACTTCAGTGTTTTTTGAGTGCTGCTCAATTAACAAAACAAATACTTTGTGTTACCAAAACCTGGTGTGTCTGAGTTCTTGCAGATTCCTAAAATCCTCACCAGGTAAGATTGCTGCTGCTAACTAGCTTGCTGGAACCCTGTGCCCTTCTGAGAGCCCATCACCTAAAGTGTTCATTTTCTGGTTTAAAAAGGTTCCTCTACCTATCCTGGTAGAGATATTGGAAACATAAGTACTGCACTGTTTTGAAAGACCTCAGTATTTTCTATGGGATGTTTCATCAGACATCCATCACAATCTAAATACTTTCTAAGGTGGTTGTGATTCATCATTCTGGATTAGGATGCAGTTTGGTCTCCTGCAGCCCAAATATTATTATAATGTAGTTTGCTTTTGCAGACTTTATTTTGTGATTAAGACAAGGAGTTAACAGCACTCAATAATGCAGAGATGGGCATTACTTGCCATAGCAATACAAACTCATCCTCAGCAACACTGTTCCTGACCCAACAGGGACTGCCACTTGTGGGTATCTTCAGTGCCCAAGTGCCTTGAAAAGTACTGGCTGAGACAGCAATTTCTGCAATGTGTAAAGTTACCACACCAAGAACTGGATGAAAAGAGTTGATCCATTTCACAAAAAGGGTTAACTACATTTCAAGGCTAGTGGCTGTTGCTAAATTCATGCATCCTGGATTGAAATCAGCATCTAACATCTGACAAGTACTGGGCTGTATTAGCACACATTATTACTGAAGAGATGCTAGCACTAACAGCTTTGGTTCTGGTTGGGAGCACACACATGCATGTTGCATTCTTCTTCCATATTGAGTGTCTATTCTGCTGCTATAATCTGATAGTACATAGAGTGGAAGAACAGCAGACTCATATTTTCCTTTGAAATTATAAACATAAGCATAGGAGTTCTGTATTGCTTGGCATGGAAGCTGTGATTTTGTCTTTCTTGCAGGCTGGCTTTGTTTTGGACACCGACAGATTTTTCTGGATGATGGTGATCGGAAAAAATTTTGTAAAAGTCTAGTAAGACAAGACCTGCATTTTTAAATGCCTATCACCACAGTATCTGGCCACATACAATTATTAGGTGTGCCTTTACCTGCCTGCATTTTAAAGGAGTCTGTGAAGGTGATAGGTTTGAAGTTATACTTCCTCTTTTGTTTTGCTATGTAGGATAGTACACAAGTTAAGCACTCATCTAACAATCTGTGGGTAAAACACATGTGAGGCAGAATGCAGTGCCCTCACATTCAGAGGTGACAACTCTGGAGTGGAGTACACAACATTTACAAGTCCTATCTGATATTACCATGCAAAAATGGAGCTACACTGTGGAGAGGTCAACAAAATAAGCAAGCCCATGTTTCCCGCAATACAGGCACATGTGGCTATTTGGCACCAATAAGCCAGATTGCTTCCCAACTGGTTATTCTCTAGAAACAGTTTATCTGGGCAGGCATCTCCACACCAGCAATTACTGGTGTGTCCTGAAGGCCTAGAGAGTGTTTTGGTGTGCAGCAAAGGGAAACTGAGTAGGTCTGTACGATCCAAGTGATCTTCATTTCCCCCTGTAGCTGGCTTTGCGTGGCAAGTTCTTGATGCAGAGTAACCAAGTGACAGGACAGGTGAAAGGCAAGAGCACATCAGCAGCACAACTGCTGTCACATGGTTGAGTGAAGGATTAAAATCAGCAGCCCAGGTGGGAGCCGTGCAGCCTCCCCGGCACATGACACTGTCACTGGAGCTCCTTCTGCACTGCTGCTGGGAGACCTCACTTGAAGACAGACAGACAAATTATTACTTTTCCAATTTGTCCTAATGATAAGGAGCTTCAAAATACAATGCAAATCATGGCCTTCAGCATCCTTATCAGCAAGCAGAGCAGCTCATTGTAGAAGTTATAATGTATTCCAATCTAACTAACTGGGCATATTTATTTAGATACAGGAAATGGAAAAAGCAAACAAACAATGCTGTCCTTTGCAATGGAACTCTATCCCTCCTGCGGCACTGCAACGTCAGCTTTCCCAGAACTATTTTTCCACGAAGCTGAAAGGCCCATGTGAGTCCCTCATGTTTCCCTACGCTGCTGCCACCATTGCCTGCTCGCCGCCCTCCCCAGCGCACACGCAGCCCCCTACAACTCCCATCACAGCCGCTCCGGCAATCCTCCACCCCACCTGCTCTGTGAATCCTGGCAGCAGGTCCGCTTTCCACGGCACCAACCCCACCAGCACCTGGACGGAGCTTCCCGGCCCTGCAGCCAAATGCACCCGCAGCTGCTTTTCTCGACCCTCTTCAAGGCTAGCAGTGCTTCCATGATACCGGCTTGGCCACTTTTTGCCCTCACACCTTCCTGCCCTTTCCTAGAGGAGCTTCTTCACGGGGAAAGCGCTGCTGGGCGGCGGGGCAGGATAACGCCCGGGCCCGGGCGCCCAGCGACACGCTGGCCCGGGCTGCGGCCCGCGCTCCCGCCCGCGGAGGGGCTACTGGGGAGGAAAAGCAGGCC
>NW_008246060.1:5966610-5977993 GCF_000691975.1 Corvus brachyrhynchos
CTCCCGGCCCGGGTGCCGAGCGGCCCCAGCCGGAGTGAGCGGCAGCGCCCGTCGTCGTGGGAAGGGTATGAGGAATAAGGTGCTTCGCCTTCCTTTTGTGCGAGCCTTGAACAAAGCTGGACGCCGGCTTTCCAAAAAGGTTTTGCCGTTCAGCGACGTCTAACAAAAAAAACCTGAAGAAATAATAACCCCAAATAATCTCCCGTACCTTAGCAGTGAAAGGCTGTTCTGTTGAGGACCGATTATATACGCGGTTTTCATAACTGATTACAAAATCTGTTGAACAGGGTTCAAAAGCATAAATGGCTTTTTACCACCTTTCAATCAACCACCCTCTGATGTTGTTTTGGTAAAATTAAGAGTGAATTCAGCAGCAGGGAATAGTAGGTTGTGGTATTTCCTTTCAGCAGTTGCCTGTTACTTTGTGTCAAGTTGTATGACGATTTTTCCCAGTGTAAATTGATTGCCCTCCAAATTTACATATTTTGTTCTCTGCCTAGAGATAATTATCTTTGAGTTCTTTTATCAAGTTAGCACGCTAGGGATTGTTCAGGCCTGTTACCTGCAGGGATAGAGAAGCTGCTTTTGTAGATGAGGAAGATTCTCCTGAATTGAAAGGCTTGTTTGATTTGTAGTAGAACCTAGTCCTGGAATAAAAAAGCGAATACAAGAGCAGTTTCTAGTCAGATAATTTAACCAGTCTATACCTAGAAATACTCCATGTTGTGGCATTTGTGGCAGCCTGGATAAAACTTTTGCTGACAATGTGTTTGTCTTTTGGTCTTGTACTTTTGTTCTCTTGTAGCTTTTTCTTAGGTTATGCACCACATTTCGTTTGGGGATGTGTGTGTGGGGCTGTGTATTTTATACGTATTATATACACCCATACAACCTCATAGGCCTTGAGATCTGGTTTGAAATTTTATGAAGGGTCTTCTCATGCACCTGCAAGATTCAGCTGCCAGCCCTTAGTATGTCCCGCTGGCTGATCTCTTCCAGGGACAGATAGTATATGTAGCTGGATCTGAAGTATTTTCTTCCCTAAATTGTGAAGTAATTTAGTTTTGAAAGGGACCTTTGGATGTTATCTGTTTAATCCTTTGTTCAAGTAAGAGCAGAAAGCTCTTGTTAAACTGCAAGCCTGAAATAGCATGTTACTTGGAATTCACTGATCAAACACATGTTTACTGCAACAGTAAGTAGCTAGAGCATAGATGTTCCTAAAGCCAGTGTGTGGGACCCCAAATCCTGTTTTGGACACTGCTCTGCAAGATCCTCACAGTGAAAATTTTGTGGTTTGTTACGCAAATTAAAAATATTGAATATGGTGGAGTGTGTAAATGATACGTGAGCTTTTCTGGATACCAGGTCTGACATACAGAGCTGCTGTAACTTCTTTGGTAAATTGCTGAAAAACACACATGAATGAAAGACACCAATCAGTATGTTTTAGAGAAACTGTTACAGATGTTTGTTTGTCCTTGCTTATTTCAAGCATCAGTTGAAGATTTGTCCTCTCTCTCTGGATACCTGGGAAAGCATTTCTCGGTTCCTCAGTAAAAAGAGGGCATGTTTTCAGTGCCTGGGATTTCTTCACTTACTTACTGTCATCTCTAAATAAATGACAGAAGGAACTCAGTAATTTAAAAGTATATTACGTCAGAGTCATATGTGGGTACAGATGGAGTACTTGGAGCCTTCTTTCTTTTGCTAATATTCCCAAAATGCAGGACTTGGGGGCAGGCATGGAGAGTGCCTTGCCTGACAAGAGTTTTCCTTTCACTGCTGCTGGTTTAGTGGTTCCACTTTTTCTTTTTTTTGGACAAGATCTACAGAAACTTCTGCAGTTGTCCCACCACAGTCGTGCTGATGGTCCCCAGTTGCGGTGGTCTCTCCTGCGCCTTCCAGGATGGTTAGTGCTCTAAAGGGAAAACGGGATTTCTTTCTGCTTTGTTTTCTTGCAATCCCTCAAAAGTTGCTGTGAAATCTGTGGAGGGTTCATTTATCTCTGGTAGCAAGTAGTTACTCTTTAAAATGTTTAAAACTGACAATGAATGTAAAACTTGACCTGCTATACTGTGTCCTTTAAGAATAATATGGAGACTACACTAGGTGACCCTTGGAACTGGGTAAAAGGTTGAAACAGTCACCTCATTTTTCTTCTTTGTATAGGAAAACATAATTTTAGCAATCTCAGTGCTCTTATTGAGAAGATCTATGGAATAGCTATTTTGTGAGGGATTCAGTCCAGAAACACCTGCGTACTACATTGAATTTAGTTTGATAGAGCTTTAGTTTGATAAAACAAATAGCTGGCCCACCACTGACCAGGAAATCAGGGGACAAGCTGCCAACTTGCCAGGATGGTCTTTGTTGTGAATTGTCTTCCCAACACTTTGCTGGATATATTTACAGAGCATATTAGCTGTACTTCATGTCCATTTTCCCCCAAAGCAAAACAAAGCAATTATGCTACTAGTCTGCAATATATAGTCAATATATATTTTGAAATTCACTGTAGCAGGTTTGACATATTGAGAAGACCAAGAACTTAATTCATCTTGTGGCAGTGCACAACCCATGCATGGGTTTCTTCTTATGACCCTGTTGTTACAGCTGTACAAAAATGGTGTGAGAAATATGGTCATTCTGTTTCAGATTTATAATCCAGAGAGGTTTTTCCTTGCCATTATTCTAAATGGTGTCTCGTAGCTGCCATCCCGTTCTGTTTGAATTCTGTGCGTTATGGTTAGGTTTAGTGCTGTTTAATGATGGTCTGGTTGCAAAATTCAAAACAAGTGTTAGGGTAGGAAAATAAACTCTGGTTCATGATTGTAATAATATTCATAGGTTGTATAAGCAGGAGGAAAGGAGAAGCCACAGCAAAGCCTTACTGAAGGTCAGGTGTGTCACCAGCTCTGAGCTTCTGCAGTGACACCTGTAGTTACAGTGAAAGTGATTGCCCTGATGGAGCTGCTGTCCCTGCCACCACCACTGTGTCACCGCTGACTCTTCACTGGGGAGGGGCAAGTGCTCTGAGTATTATGAAGGTGTGAACTTTAAATGTTTTAAAAGATTTTGATTAGACAAAAATCTGTGTAGTAACAATTCACAGGATGTATACCTGCAGCATGCAGCTGAATGCTCTCATGCTCATTTTTCCCCAAAATAGGATTCCCCAAAATACAGAGGAAAATGGAGTCCATTTAAATGTAATTCGACTATGTGATGAGTTTCTGTGCATTAAAAGGGAAAAAAACAGTATTATTAACTCAGCTCTGCAGTATTGTAGCTTAATTTGCACCATATATTGTAACAGCAGCAATGCTTTTTACAAAAAATTGATATCACTCAAGGTTTTGCAGTGTGGTTTCAGTCAACTTCATTGGCATAAAATGTGGAAGCAACTAGCAATTCTTTGCGTCTATATTCCCTCTTATTCACTATCTTAAGGAGAAAACTGTCAGTCTTGCCATGCTTTGAAGCATGTATCAGTTGATAAAATACAAGCAGATGTAACAGGGATAAGTTAGAGAAATATCAAAGTCTCAGAAGATACATACCAGGATATAGATCTGGTTTGTGGAAGTGATTTCCTTTTCACTGCTGCAGCTGTTGAAATGATTTAAATTTGCTTTTCTTTTCTTGTTTAAAAAAAACCAAAAGTCCCACCTAGAACCATTCATAGGCCTTTATACTTCCTCTGTGAGAGCCTGATCCCAAGCTTGACTGGAAATCAGTGGGCAGAGCTCAAATGACTTTGGAGGACTGAAGTAATCACAGATTTCACTTATGCAGAGAATCAATACTCTGCTCATGAGATTTGTGCAAATGAGTACATTGTGTGCTCAGAGTCAGAATGTCAAGGATATGGAAGTGGTGAATAAGCTCAGATAAAATTTTCTAAATTAATCATTCTTTTTCCTATCCTGTGTTCAGTTGGAAATTCACAGTGCAGTGGGCAGGCAGAGGAACTGTTCCATGTGTTTTTGCAGGGGTATAGAAGGCTTGAAAAGGAAGCATAAACAGAAGGGTTGGGATAAATTGTCCAGCAGGAATAATATACTGGATACAGAAAATATGAAAAATTTGTCATCCCCTTGTCCCTTTATAATTGGGAATGAAAGAACTTGGGGAGTAGTATGAGAACAAGAGGGATTTATTGGAAGAAAACAGTGAACTTCAGTGACTGGAAATATGAGGAGACCACAAAGCTGGGTAAAACGTGCTCTTCCTCGCTGCATGTCCTTCTTTGGGGAAGAGAAATCCATCTTTAACAGAATGCCTTGGAGAAGATTTTAGAAACCCTCCTGTTTCCCTCTCAGTGTTGTGTGAGGAGCAGGCCTTGCACTGGTTTGGACAACTGAGAGTTAATTACAACACAGGACTGGGACAGGGCACAGGAATGAACTGCCAGCTAATGAGGTGCAGCCATTCTTCTCACTCCATGTTTTGGGCACTGAATCTGTCTTCTGTTCAGGTTATTGAAGGGATTTTAGCAGTAATGAAAAATTCAGGAGTGGTACCGAGTGTTAAGTGAAATGTCCCTTATGATAGAAGATATGGGAAGTTTCGCTTTAAAGGTTTTTTTTTTAAACTTGGTTTGAATGTCTCCTCTCTTGCAGACAAAGCAAACAATAAATCCCACAGAATAAAAATGTGGGGTTTTTGTTTTAAAGTATAGATGTATTTTTATAATTTTATCTTCTATATTTACTAGTTCACAATAATTGTACTTTTTTGTGTGTGTGTGTGAAACTATCCTATAGAAAATTTCCTGTAGAGTATTCTGATGTGTATGCCATTAGTTAGGATTGGAGATTGTGCCCTTCCCCACCCAGGCAAATTATTATTCTGAGCCTAAAGTTAAATGCAAAATTGGATAGGTTTTATGGCCAATCTGTCACGTTTGCTGAGCTGAATCAGGGGTCATACCAGGGATAATTCATGTTTAAAACGTGTAGAGTGGACTGAAGTTTAAGACAGGCAATATTCTGTGCCCTAGTCCTTACTTGGTTTAGATGAATGGAAATTTTTCTAAACAATGCTATCTCGATAGATTTTTTTTTACTGTTTTACTACTTTTGCATTAATAAATTTTTACTGAATTGATTTGACAACCACTGATACTGGTTTACACTAATCTTTATAGGTTTAATAAAGCTATTTTAGTACATAGTGAGTTAAATTTTTTTTACGCTTACAACTATGATTAATTATAACTCTAAAAAGAATCAAAACCTGGAGTGTTGTTTTACTCAGAAGTTTGTGGCAGAGGGCTCTGGCAAAGTGTAGAAACATTCCCATATAGCTGATATTCTTCAGTTTCCTGCTCTTAAAATTTCATGGAAGGAATGCAGTTAGAGGCTTGCCAGTTTGGGTTAGACCAGGAACTGCAAAATCAAACCCGACCCAGACAGGACAGTTTTTATTCAAACCCAAGCCTCTGTTGAACTGTCTGTTTTTGTTCTGCCCCTGGCCCTGTTTCACTCCCCCACCTCTCTTTAAATTCACAAGTTTTTAAATGTAGAGATGTTTCTAATTTAGAAAATTATTTTGGTGTAATGAACTAAAACAGAGAAGAGTGGACTAAGCTGAGGGAGGTCAAAAACCAGATGGAAATAGAAAATCTGAAAACATGGAGTAAAGAAAAAAATCTGCCTTGAAATAATGGAATCTAAATGCTGAAATTATACATCTGCTCAGCAGCTGTGCATTCCTTAGCCAGGGGTTCTGTTGCAGAAATGGCATTACTCAAGTTTTTCTCAAAGCTTCAAATGCTGTTGTATAATATTTACATCTCTCTAATACTGTCAGTAATAGTCATAGGAGCCTGGAGAATAAAGGTGGAGGGAAGAGCTGATGTAAGAATTTTCTTCTTTGTCCAAAGGCATCTGTAGCATGTATAGTTGTTTGCTGCAATGAAATTCTGTGATTTTCTCGCTTAGTTGTTCTTCATAAATATCTTTAATTTCCACTGACTTAATTTCAGAGGAGAAGTTGGTTACAGGAAAAATAACCGACTAAAATGATATGAAAGGGTGCATTAGTGAGAAAAGAATGTTGCAAATGCCTCAACTGTTTTGCTCCCAACAATGGCCAGCAGTATTGCTCCAGAGGAACACATAAGACAGTCTACCAGACAACTGTGGAATTACACCACTCTGTGGAAGCTTCTTCCTACATTCCAATAACCAGGAGCTAGCTGAGACTGTAAGGCACATTAAATCCATTTCAGTATATATCCATAGCACATGAAGCAATTTTAGTTAGAAAAGGTCTCTCTAAGCTACTAAGCAGGTTATAAAAATGTGTAATTTTACATTTTCTTTTGTGTTTTTTTCTTTGTACTTTTTGACAATGTTGGTGTTCATCAAAGTGACCTGCTAGTACTGAGATATACATATGGTAGAGCTGGTCTTTGAGAAAGCATTGGTTTGAATGCCGATGTAAAGGGTGATTTAGTTAATTTTAAGACCCTAAGATGGTTTTTTACTTTGTACAAAGATGACAAGCCAGGGGACTCTTGCTTCAAAGAATTTTTACCAAAATTTAGAAGTTTGAGGTTATGTAAGAGAAATGTCAGAGTTTTCAGCGACTTTGAATCTTGATTCAAACTGTTTCTGCTTTTGGAAGAAGTAATTGTTTACTGGAAGATACTTTTTACTGTGTGTACTTGGAACAACTGAAGGTAAAATAAATCTCGTTCAGGTTACTTTCATTGAGAAGGGAAGCTGTGGTTGTGCTGTAAATAGAGATCCCAGAGTCTCCTGAGCATTTGAAAGAGCAGGAGCGGGGCTTTGGGTTCAGGTAACAGGGAGTGGGCAGAGGAGCAGTGGCATGGTGAGAAAGGCTTTTTGCTGGGTTTGAGCCCTGAAGAGGAGCTCAGAGCTTTCTTCTAACAGGGTTTCTTACCTGGGGTAGGAGTGACAGAACTCTTCATCTCCTTGCTCTGTATATAACCGCAAAGCACCTCTTCCCATATCTACCCATCCATACATTATTACTCCACTGTCACTGTTGATTTTTCTCTCCAGCATCTGTAACTTTGTCATAGTGTGAAATGAGGTTTCAGGCTATTCAAGTGTAGCCAGAATGAAGTTTCTAAAACTTAACCTAAGTTGATTATTTTATTTGGATTTCACTGTTTTCGATATATTGCGGAAAAGACTGGGCACAAACAGGAGGAATTGGAGGTCTGTGTGCAGTCACAACTTGTTTTGATCAGAGATGGGGTGGGACAGCTGCTATGGCTGGAGTGTTGCAAGGGCTGGTTACGGGCTCTCCAGGAAGGACAGGCTGAGATGGTGAGGGATGCACGGTGTTGTGGGGGTTTTTGTTGCGAGAGTGCCACAGAGATTCCTGAAGCTCTTCCTTTTGGGTGAATGAGGAGTCAGTTGAGAGCTGTGGGTCAGGCCTAGCAGCAGGTCAGCAGGGGTCATGTTGGTAGGTGCCTGCAGGAGCCTCTCAGTGAATGAGTGGGGAGTGGTGGATATTGTTTATCTTGATTTCTTTAGGGTAGTGGCAGTGTCGCTTGTAACATCCTCATCAACAAAGTGATGGAAGTATAGACTGGACAAATGGACAGTGAGATAGACTGAAAACTGGATGAGCTACCAGGTTCAAAGAGCTGTGATCAGCAGCACAAAGTCCAGCTGGGGACCAGTCACTAGCAGTGTGACCCAGGGGTCGAGCTGGATTTCCAGTACAGGGCGACCAAATGAACATTCATGGTGGATGGGACAGAGCACACCCTCAGAAGTTTGTGGGCAGTACAGAACTGGGAGGAGTGTTTGGTGGGCCAGGTGGTTGTGCAGCCTCTCGCAGGGACCTGGATGGACTGGAGAAGTGAGCAGAGAGGAAGCTCATGAAGCTCCACAAAGAGAAGTGCAGAGCCCTGCAACCTGGGGAGGTGCCTCCTGGGCTGTCCAAGGGTGAGTGTTGTGGGCAGGCTCAGGGAGGTGATGATGCCCTTCAGCTCAGCACTGGTGAGATACATCTGGAAGGCCCTGGCCGGTTCTGGGCTCCCAGGAAGAGCTGGGCAGGTACCCTGTGGCAGAGAGGTGGTAACAGCTTCACTGGAAGCAAGCGATGAGGGCTGTTTTATTTTGTGTGTTTGGAAATAGTGTGGATAGGGGAGTGGATGGTGAGGTGGTGAAATTTGTAGCTGATACAGTTACTGTAAACTGGCTTGAGCAGTATTGAATGCCTGGATGATAAAATACTGGATGAGGTAGAGTAAGTGCAATGTAATTTAATTCAAACAGAGGAAAAACAGTAATAGGCTCTAAATGAGGTATTAACACTTGGAGAGATCTTTGTTTTGAAGCTCCTACTTCAGATTGAACCTACCTGCTTATGGTGTTGAATTTTTTTTTTCTCTCTTTTTTTTTGTGTTTCTACTTTTGTACTTGTGGCCATGTAAAAGGTTGGATTTGTTTGCTATTTTAACTGAAAACTAAGTACACAAAAAACCCTGGGTTTTCAGTATTTCCAGCTCACTGTGGGACCTTATGAAGAGTAAGAGGAGACGAGGGCCAGCACTTGCCTTTTTACAATCAGCACAGGCTTAAATGAATTTAAGCCAATTTTGAAGCAGCATTCTATACAGTAAGTTTTTTTAAAATGTGATTATACAGCTGTATATGTTCATTATATATGGACATGCAGGTTATGGCCTTCTGGTAACACAATTTCAACAGTCCCATTAAAATGAGAAGGTAATTATTTTTGTTCTGGTTTGATTTTTCCTTCTTCCAGCAGTACAAATAGGATGCAGTACTAAATAGACTTGGGCCTCTTCAGTTAGGGAACAAGAAACAGTAGAGAGAGAGATGGTGATGGTAATCTATCAAACCTTAAATGAAATTAAGAAACTGATGAATAGTGTTTCACCAGTATTTTTTTTTTCTCCACAGTGTAAAAGAATGGCAGGTTTACCAGGATGGTAAAATGGGTCGTTTCTTTCCTTCCCCACAGCAAATATTTTGGTTGAAAAGGCGCTGCCAGAATGCATGGCTGGGGCTGAAAGTGCTGTGCAGATTTGCAGTCACACGGATTTGTTGATGGATGTGGGCACTGATGGCAATAGCGCAGTCACTTGTGCCTGGTTGTAGGTCAGGAACTCCACGGGTTTCTGGACGAAGCAAGAGCAAGGGAGGACTCTGCTCTCCCTTCGTTCCCAACCGGTCTGATAGCAGGCGGTGTCAGGCAGAATGCTGGGCTAGACATCTGCCACGGAGCAGGCGGCGAATTCGGAGGCCTTTTATCACACCCACACGCAGCCAGGCACGTCAGCTCCTCTGCTGTTGCACTTAGTAGTGTCTGTAATGCCTACAGATATTTTTTATGTTGCACTGGCACCCATCTGCCTTCGTTGACACATTTGTTAGGTTTGCTTTAACGAAACTGCCATCCAACGTGAAGTAACATGTTTTTTTGTATCTGCCTTATCTTAAACATTTTTTGTTTAGGTACTTTATTTTGCTTAGTGTGGAAAGATTGATACTATAATTTCCTAAGGACTGGAGCACTGTAGCCAGGTAGACTTCCATTGATGTCTGCTGGATGAATAATTAACTGCCAGATGGAGAGGGCAGTTCTGGGGTGCAGATAAGCAGCCTAAGCAGCCGGGTGCACTCGAAGGGCCAGTTCTACTCCTTGTTCACGCCACCCTGGTGCGTCCTTCCCTCTTCCTTTGCAGCAGCACTGGCTGGCACTGCTCTGACGCTGTAGGAATCTAAACTGGCTGAGAGCCCATTACCCTTTTTTGCCTTCTTCTTTAAAATTTTTTTCAGTAGGCTTCACTTCTTGCCAGTCTAGCTGCAGTTGTGGGGGCAGACCAAGTGTCACCATTGGCGCAGAGAACAAGAGTACCCCTTCCAGGCTCATTTTAGTTGTAGTTTACTGTGCTTGTGGGTAAGGCTGCTGTACGGGAATGTTACCCAGTTTGGAGTGCCCCCCCTTTTGTTTTTTTAATTAGCTTGAGTGTTGGTGATCCCATGTAACTTCTTAGTGTATACTGACTATATCCCCACTCCACAAAGCAAAAATGGGTTGGTGAGAATCTTTACTTTCCCATCCCCACATTCCTCTTTGCTCCTTCGCAGTTGAGTCCTTTGTTTTGTAGTTCTGTTAAATTTTTCTCTCTGATGTAGTCTGCGAAGTTTTGGAGTTTGGCAAATTCCTAATACCTGAAACTTCAAAGACAAGCTTCATGTATCAGCAAGCTTGAAGATTATATATCTAGTCAGATTATGGAGTGGATGTCACACTGTTTCTGTTTCAAAGGTCTTGAGCTGTGTTAATGTCCGCAGAGGTGAAGGGTGTTACCATCAGAAGTGTTCAGTAAAGTTGTTCTGCCTGGTAAGAGGGAGGTCAATATGCACATACTGTCCAGCCAGCAAGACATTGTTTGGCACCAGAGGATGTGGGAGGCAAGGGAGAGAGAACTGTGGTTAGAAGAATATGCATGTGAGTGGGGAAATGGATCTATTGCTAAGGGACAGAGAGAGTGAAATCATACAGGATATATAGTGAGCTGGAGCAATTACACTGAGAAAAGATACAGACCAAAATAGTACAAATCTGTAGAAAACCAGGCCTTGCTATGTCTATTGCTCGTAATGCAATTTGTTTGATGTATGATGACTTGGGGTTTTTTTTTTCCCTGAATGAAGAGAAAAATTTGAGATGAAAGAATGACTTGAGATTTAAGAACTAGAAATACCATAGGTGTGTGTTTGGCATCACTGCCAGAGCCGAAGAGAGCAATTCAGCCAAGTTTTTTCTTCTGTTCTCCTCGTTAACCTAGGCTTTATTAGAACAGAGAGAAAGCACAATAAAATCTTTATATAGTAGGCTCAGATATAACAACAGGTGTGCTATTCCCAAATGCAAGGATTTTTACAGAGTTGGTCAAAAGGAGCATGAAGTGACATAGCATCTAGAAAGTAAAATGTGGGTCCTGTTTTCTGTATCAGACTAAGCTTGCTCATGGCTATGACTGGGGAAATGTATGTGGGAATTAAATACAGTCTCTAAAAATGTATTTTTTCAAAGAACTTCTGTAGTTGAAGCAGAAGGTTAGCTTTTTGACAATTAACATAATGGAATTAAATGCCACTGTAACAGTGCAGTTGGTATGAGAGAATAATCTAAAACTACAGTGTTGAAATGTCTGACAAGCTCATAGGAGTACCAATGCAGCCACATGTTTATATATTAGTGTGTCTGCAGTCCACACTCTTCCACCTACGGAACCCATTACACTGTAATAAAAACCAGATTCTGCTTAAACTGCTTGTTGCAAATTCACTTGTTTTTTGAAAATGCTGGATTTGACAAATGCTATTCTTCTGCACTGAGTTTTCTCTTCAGCAGG
>NW_008246060.1:5978011-6064166 GCF_000691975.1 Corvus brachyrhynchos
CAGCAGGAAGTAGTATCATCCAGAATCTGTGCTTTTGGAAGGTGTACTAGGAAGTATCTTAGTCTTGTGCAGAGAAATTTGCCAACACTGTTGAATTTTTAATTTTAATTTGGAATGCAAGTTTCTAAAAGTATACTTTAAAAATAACTTTATTTAAACCATCAATTTGGATACATCTTTCAGAAGATTCTCTTCTGTTGGAAGCAGTGACTGGCACAGCTTCCTTTGGCCAGGCACACAGCATCCAGTTACATCTCAGTGGGACTGCTTGTCCATGGTATGTTAGAGATCAGTGAATAAAGTGGCACTTGCTAGAGCAGTTAGTAATGTTCACAGGCACATTTCTCATAGGAAATCAAGTATGTTCAAAAGGACATTTTGTTTAGAATGACACCTGTCAGCCTCTCTGTTACTCATGCACCCAAGAGAAGTACAAAAAGAAGTTAAAGGACATTTTCCATTTCCAAAGTGCTTTCTAACAGTACTTTCTGTAATCTGTTTAGTGTCTCTTCTTCATCACCGTTTCACCATGTATGTATGTTTCTGTGATACGTGGTCTGTAGTTTTCAAAGAAGTTTGTGACTGTGGAAATACTAAAACTTGTAAGCAGGTATATTTCCTAACACTGCATTTCATTTGTTAAAATTCATTTGCAACGACAGTGTGAGTTTGAATTTTTTGTTAGTTTTGTTTTGTTGGGTTTTTTTCTTGGTTCCATCTCCCTCCCACAGTGACTGGTTGTAATTTTTGCTGGCATGAAACTTGTGCTGAAGTACTTAAAGGTATTTGTGAATGTCCTTGTAAAACATTGTAGTGATGTTTTCTATGTGCTCTTCTGGAAAACAAAATCCTTGGTAAAATATGTATATATCTTGTTATTTTTAGCACTGTGGTTTTAACCCCTGCTGAAACCTTTAGGATTACTTTGTAGTTTTAGGACTGGTTTAATTTTCTTTATATGTAGTTGTTGTGTGAAATATCTCAATAATACATCTTGAGACCAAAACACGACCTGTGGGAGTGACGGGGAAAGTTTATGTTAAAAAAAGACACAACAAAGTAAAACTACAGGGAGGATGCTAAGGGTGGAACTGTTATATTGGCCTTCTGAAAGAGAATCAACACTAATAACTTCTTGCAGGGCATTTAATAGCTGTCAGGTAATCATGTTACGGCGTTTTGAGCTTCAGTTCTAATGTGTAAACATACTTGCTCTTCCACTGCTAACCGACAATTTGAATAAATTTTATTCCAATGAGTAAGCATTATTAAATATATTTTAAAAGAAAAGTAGCTGTTTATTTGTTATATGTATGACATTTTCTGTTACCTTAGGTTAATAGAGAAATTCTGGATAAAATAGAAAATACTTCTAATTTTGATTATCTGATAGAAATTACAAACTGGAAATAAAATTCTGTAGAATGCTAACAGATAGGAGAGGTTCCTTTGGGGAAAAATTTAAAAGTCGTGAGTTTTATGTAATCTGAGAGACAAAATGCTATCACGTATGAGACACAGAAGCAAAATGAGTGTACTTTGCCTTCTGTAAAATGAGTTCTTGCAAATGTAAGTCTATTTGCAGTAAACAAAAATTTTGTTTAAAGTGCTCATACTCTGTAACAAAGGCACCTGAGTAGGGTTTCTGTTCTCATATATAACAAACAAGAAACCAATCAATCCTATGCTTACTTTGCCTAGAATTATAGAGGTAGCCAGTTGCTAGTGCTTCTGATCCTTGACCTGCAATAGCATTTATTGATAGTGGGGATTTTTTGTAAGTGTATTAGTATATCGATAAGGGTGATTATTTTCATCATCCTGCCTACTTTAGTTATTTGTTTCCAGATGTAAAGTCTTTTGGAAGCTCCCATCATAGTTGTATTTGACATTCCTCACTAGATTCTAGGGTTTTACATGAAGACAGTGATTTAATTCAACATATCTTAGCATTTTGAATTCTTTCCTAAAATACTTCTAATTTTGATTATCTGATAGAAATTACAAACTGGAAATAAAATTCTGTAGAATGCTAACAGATAGGAGAGGTTCCTTTGGGGAAAAATTTAAAAGTCGTGAGTTTTATGTAATCTGAGAGACAAAATGCTATCACGTATGAGACACAGAAGCAAAATGAGTGTACTTTGCCTTCTGTAAAATGAGTTCTTGCAAATGTAAGTCTATTTGCAGTAAACAAAAATTTTGTTTAAAGTGCTCATACTCTGTAACAAAGGCACCTGAGTAGGGTTTCTGTTCTCATATATAACAAACAAGAAACCAATCAATCCTATGCTTACTTTGCCTAGAATTATAGAGGTAGCCAGTTGCTAGTGCTTCTGATCCTTGACCTGCAATAGCATTTATTGATAGTGGGGATTTTTTGTAAGTGTATTAGTATATCGATAAGGGTGATTATTTTCATCATCCTGCCTACTTTAGTTATTTGTTTCCAGATGTAAAGTCTTTTGGAAGCTCCCATCATAGTTGTATTTGACATTCCTCACTAGATTCTAGGGTTTTACATGAAGACAGTGATTTAATTCAACATATCTTAGCATTTTGAATTCTTTCCTATTTTGTAGTTCTGAACTGATAGAGGGGAAACTGTGTGAGTGAAAGAATCCTATGTAAAGGTCATTGAGCTCTGAATTTCTGGTTTTGACTTAAGATCCAGGCCTAAAACTTTGTAACAGTAAAGTTTCTGGCAGCCTGTTGCTGGTGAGATTTTTTTTTTTACATGAACAGAAGGATTCTACCTATCCAGTGCACAGTGGCCAAAGATCTCTTCTTGGTAGAGTTGCAGAATTACCATCCTTAGCAGTGTTCTGCAGTGTCAGATTTAGTTAAGCCCACGAAAGTACAAAGCACCTCCTATGGCAGTCATACCAGAGAGAGTCAGTGTGAGCTCCTGGTTGCACACTGATGGCTGCACCCTCCTGAGATACCTGGAGGGTTTTTTTCTCAGTTCCTGATAGAACAACATTTGGTAGTGTGCTTAATGAGTAAAATTGCTATTGCTATAAAAATGTTTTTCAGGTTATTCTCTTTCTCTTCTTACATGTGCTGTCACTGGAATGATTATTTTTTCCAAGTCTCTGCTATCTGGTAGCATAATGGCATCTTAGCAATTTCAGTATGTTCAGAATGGTAAAATTCTTGTCCGTTTTGTTCACAGCAAAATACTTATTCCAAGTTGCAACAGCCTTTTTTCATGGTACAAAACGACTACTTTTAGAGAAGATAGATTGAGACAGTTTATCTCTAAGACCATCTCACACTTCCTTTGAGGGGTAACTTATTAATTTCTGTGCTTGTATGTAATTGACCTGAAACTTAAGACATTGTAGTGTTGTTGTACCCTGAATAAACTATGCGCCTATAGTTTGAAAAGTTAAGTGAATTCATAACAAAATCGTCCTTTCATTTGAGAAAGGGACAATTCACGTCATTCTAGAAATCTGTCTCATTGGATCTACAGGAATGCATTGGTTTTGAGATGCGAGGCCTTTGCAATGGATGAGCTGTTCTTACCGGTTCCTTCCTTCTGAGTAAGACGGCTTCGTGTCTATCGGTAGCGCAGTTCGGGTGAGTTTTGAGTCAGTGCAGAGGTGGCCCGAAGGAGAGAGACCTGCGTGGCAGAGCAGCGGTGCTTCCCGGAGCCGGGCAGTGGTTCCCGTTGGCTGCCGGAGCGAGGGGACGCGGCCGGGCACGCGGCGCTCCGTGTCCGCGGGGAAACGCCGGTCGCCCAGAAAAGGCTTCTGCCTATTTCAGGAGAGGCTGGCGCAGCCCGGTTCCTGGGGAGGCCGTGCCGGGATGCCATTTTGAGGTTAGATGTGTGCGAGCGCGGCGGTGCGGGAGGAGGTTCGGGGCTTTGCCTTGGCTCCGAGTAAGCATAAGAACTTATTAGGAAAGAACTTGGTTTTGTACTATTTTTAGAGATCAGAAATCCTCGTGGCGCTGTTTAATTTTGCTTAGCTGTAGCAGTGGTTATAAGGACTTTCTGGAAGCATACTATTGTGCTTCAGATATTTCCTTGAGAGCTGGAAGGTTAATTATCTGATGCATTTATTGCCTTCTCATTTTTCAAGTTGTTACCTGTATTTACAGTATTATGTAAATTCTAGGTAAATATGAGCTTTTTTTTCGTGGAGATGTAGATTTTTGTATTTTGCTTGTTTTTCCTTCTCTTCCCATGGATACAAAATAGGCATTTGAAGTAATGTGTTTTAAAGATCGTGTAATTTCCATTTCATGTTTGCACTGCAGCAGTACTCAGTTGTTCCTTGGCAGAACAATGGTTGGGTACTTAGTGCACACTTCTTAAAGCTTTCACCATTAAAAAAAAAACAATCTGCAGGAGAATATCGTTAAGGATTTTTATAGTAGAACTGTGTTTGTATTTAAAGTTGACTTCGGAACAGAATGTTTTGTGGAATATTTATTGTAGTTGTTACAGCAACATCAGCTGGTGCCTACTGTTCCTGCAGGTTCATTAGCATGTCTTGTGTACTTCTGTATAAATCTTTTCAGGTAAGAGAAACTAAGGAGGAAATCTCAGTTTGAAACTCTGAGCATTCAGTGTTGTGCTGTTTGGGGTGCTGTGTTCTTCCCCCCGCTTTTAATTCAGGTTGTAAATCATTCTGCCAATCAGATGTCCATAACTGTTGAATTTTTTTCCTTTAGCTTCAGTATATTGTCACAAACATGAGATAAATAACGACTTTAGATGTAGTTCAAGAGCTAAGTACAGCTTTGTTCATGGAAAGGCTCAGCAAGGGCATGAGATACATTCATCAGAGCTTGAATGATGAATACTGTGTATCAAATGCTGTGAAATGTACAGAGCAAATCAGCTGCAAAAATACCTTCCCTGGCAACTGGTTAGAGTCGTTTTATTTGTAAAATAATTTGAAGCTGTTAGATCTTGGGATTTTTCTTCATGGCATGTAATCTCTTTGTAGCTAAAGAAGTAAAATGATCCTGGTTGTGGTTTGCAGTGCAGCTCTCTTGTCAAAGGAATTCCTTTTATTTCTCTCCCTCCTCCCACAAATAAAAGTGATCACACGCTGAAATGGGGAGTCTTCTGCAGTTACTTTATTTAGAATGAAACACTCAAGGAGAGTATCTTGTTCTGATGAAAATTCTTTCTGAGAGTTGCTGCTGCTGCATCCCTGAGCTCCCCAAAACTGAAGGTATCCACCTAATTCTTTCTATTTCACTGCAGGCAGTCTTGTGTGTCTCTGCCAGCAGAAGGGTCTCTCATACAGGTTGGAGAATTTTTCTTCACCTCAGCCTGAACATGTGAAATCTAGTCCTGTCTGGTGAAAATCTGTACATAAACTTACAGGCAAGATTGAGTTTACCCTAAAACCAATAAAATCTGGTGATAGTAGCGAAAATGAAACATTGACATTGAATCTCATTTTCTTATTAAGACTATGTATAGTAAAAATAAATTACTTGATCACCTCATGTACTCTTTAGACAAATTCTTCTCAGTGTTTTCTCAATTTACTGCTTCTTGTGCTATAATTTTAAATGTGTGTGTTGCTGGTTTAAAAAAAAAGTTGATTCATACAAAGCAGTATGTAGTGGATGCAGCTGCTGTTGTGAATAGATAAAGGTAATTGATGTAAAAATCCACCACACCATTTTTGTTTCTGTTCTAGTCTGTATCTCTGTAATGGGTTTCAGTGCAGGGCAAATACTTTCATCATTTTCATACTGAGATCAGTGTGTATGTTGACTAGAAATGAGGAAAAAACTATAAATGCACATATAATGTATTTTACTTAGGTACTTCTGCCAGTTTGGAAACTGCCAGTAGGCTGTGATGGTAAAGCCCCTGGGCTGAGATCCAGGGCAAATTAATAAATGCACAGCTCTGGGTAAAAGTTTATCACCAACACCCAATTTCTTGCCTTAGCTGAAAAAGAGCACAGCTGCTGGAGTCACTGTAAGTTAGCAACACACGTATCTGAGTTATGCTGCTTCCGCCCACACATGCTTACCTTGCAGAATGTTTGCATAGATCTTCATAAAAACACTTCCCTTAATCTGCCCTGGCAAGCAACAAAATTATTTTGGCACTAAATTAACATGGTGTTGGAGCTGAGAGCCCAGAAAATGGAGAATATGCTCTGTGTCTGCTGTTTCTTTTGCTGTGAAGCTGTTATTCGTTCACCTGTCTGATAGGGCAGTGAGGTAATGGGTGGATCCTGTGCCTTTCACCTTTATTGTATTCCATGTAACAGGTTAAGTAATTTCATTGTCCTGATCTCAGAAATCCAACCTATAAAAAACCAAAACAAACAAAAAAACCCCCAATCATAAACATGAAACCCATCATATCAGTTATTTAAAGAACTTCATGCTTAGGTTACACGGGGTACTAGCTCTGGTCTGCAGCTGGGGAGACAACAGTGGGATTAAGCCCAAGCCTTTTGGGTTTGGCTCAGTGTTCTGCTGGATTGGGACAGAAATCACAGCCAGCAGGCTGCAGGCTTGGTCTTCCAGGTCTGGGTTCCCCAGTACAAGAGGGATACTGATGCAATGGTATGGCCTGCAGGAGGGGGGCTGCCAAGCACCAGGTGTGTTTGCTCAGCCTGCAGAAGGCTGCGGAATGATGTTTGTTGTTTTCAGAGAAGGTGGAGCTAGAGTCTTCCCAGGAGTGCATGTTGAAAGGATAGTAAATTAGTAGTTGCAAGTTACAGCAAGGTAATTTCTTACTGGATAAAAAAAATAATTTG
Organism: Corvus brachyrhynchos; assembly: GCF_000691975.1. Lineage (NCBI taxonomy): Eukaryota > Metazoa > Chordata > Aves > Passeriformes > Corvidae > Corvus > Corvus brachyrhynchos. Next base: position 5,984,761 of record NW_008246060.1, read on the forward strand.
AATGGTGAGGTACTTAGGACGTGTTGCTGTGAGAGGCTGCAGAACTGCCGTTCTTGGACATGTGCAGGATATTCCTTGTCAAAGTCCTGAGCATCTTAACATTGAATTTGGCTTTGTATTGGGAATGGGGTTGGACTGAGCAACTTCTGGAGGTCTCTTCCAACCTGTGAGAGTTGATGGTTCTGTCTGACAACAACCTGGGTCTGTGGGGCTGACAATTTGTATGAAGAGGTCGCCTTGTTTTTCTCTGGAGCTCAGAGATATAGATTATATCTTATAGATTGTATTGCAGCTGATTTCTAACCCATCTTAATAGGGTCAGAGTTAGTGAATGGAGGACTGGGGTGAAAATTGCTTGACCTTGTGTAACACCAGCCATGTTGGTTTATCTGGCTTCAGTGGTTAAATTTTCATTTGTATTGTGTATCGGGGTGAAAATAAAAACTGGAACTTCAGTGTGCAATCATCCTTCTGTGTCACATGAGGGAAGAACTCACTAACAGATGTGGCACTGAGTGCTGGCCCTTTTTATAGGGTCAGATTTGTGGGCTTTTTCTAGTAGATCTTTCTTTAGAAGGAGACTTAACAATTTATTTTTTTCATTCACTTCTAAAATTAGTTACTTGTAACTTGTTACTTGTATGGTTTGTTTATTTTAGATGGCCTGCATTCTAGCTTTCTGAAGATCTAGGTTGGGGAATGCAAAACTATGTAGACTGTTTTTTCTGTTTATTCCTCATTTGTGGTAGTCTTCTATTCCCTGATTTAAATCTGACTTTATACAGAGAGCTGAGCCAATAGAGCTGCCAAATATTTTAGTGCTACAGGCTATCTGAAAATCTCAATCTGAATATTTTGTCAGTGGGAGCTATTGGGTGGATGCCTAGCATTTTATTGTTTAAAATTTTTTTAGTCTGACAACTTGATTGTCTAAATAGATTTGGGCTCCTATTTTATTTTAAATCTTAGCATTTGTATTAGCAGAAATAACTGTACATAGTCTTGTGCTACAGCAGTTACTACTTAAGTTTTTTTAAATTATTGGTGATTGTGACCTGGGAAAGATAACATAATGCAATGGATGTTAAATGCTGTTTGTTTCGAAGAGCATATTTGAAACAATGGAAAGACTTTTAAAAATGTTGAAGTGTTTTTTTCTGTCAGTGTTAGATTTGGCAGTGGTTTGCAAACATGACAAATAATTTGCCAGGAAAGAAGTAACTCTTAATGTGCTTCTTGTGAGTCTTGTGAGTCCCCTGATTTTTCTCCAAATGTTAAAATCCTATTGCAGGGCTTAGAATGAGGGAGTTTATTTCAAAGTGAACTGTGGGTAGTTTTCTTCCTTCTTTTTGCGAGGCTGGATATGAAATGGCTATAGGTAGAACTGTTGCCTGTAAGGAACTATTTTTATATAGGTATAACTGAAAACTGACAGTAATTTTTTTTTCAGCATAAATTTATGCATGTCAAGTTTTCAAACTCAAGAGAGGACAATGGTATCATTTCTGTTATAATGTGTAATAAACGGCGATGGGTTTTGTATGGGTGTTCTGGCCATCTGCAAGTCTTGTACAAGCAAATAATTGTGTTATTTTTCCAACTGGATTTTTCTTGGCAGTGTTATCAAATGTGAATGTTACCACTCAACTCCACAGAATCCTTTTTGTGTTAATTTTGTTAAAACAAATTTTTAAATAAACCATGCTGGAACTTGGTAGAGGATGAGAAGCCTTAAGGCAAATTACTAAACAAGAAAAAATTCCCCAAATACTAAAGGCAAGAATCTTTTTCCCTGGTTCTTTGTATTTTTTTCAGGTATTAACTGTGTACTGGCATTAAGATCTCTTAGCCTGTGTGCCAGTTTGGCCAAATTTAGAAATAGATCCCCTGAGAGAAGGCAGGTCACCACCCCTCCCCCACCAGGTTTGGGAAAAAAGAAATTTTCCTTAAAGGAAAGTGAAAGAGATAAAAATTATTTATTTAATGAACACACGGGAAAAGGAAAATAATGCTAAATCATAAAATCTCTCGCTGTGGAGAAAAAACCTGGGAAAGTGTCAGAGTCCTCCCTTTGGTCTCCTCAGAGCTGGGCCTTGGCCCAGGGGCAGGCCCTCTGTGCCTGGTGGAAAGTCCTCCCGATGTGCTCTGATACTGAAGCAGTCCAGTGGAAAAGGGAGAAAATCCGAAATTCCAGGGAAGGAAAAGAAGTTCAACTCTGTCTCCCTTTGGAGAAAAAGCAACTGAACAACTGGCCAAAAGCTGACCCGGGAGCAGCGAGCTGGGTGCTTCCTCACTCCCCTGCTGCAGCTGGGAAAAAAAAAATTGCTCTCTCTTGTGACCTTGAACAAGCTGCAAACTGCTTTGAACAAGTTTTGCTCAGTTTTCCTTCCCCCTCTCAGGCTCAGTTTAGAGGCATAGGAAGGCACAAAAATTAATTTCTGGGCATAGGACAGCGATATGGGATACACATCATAAAGCCACCCCAAGACAGCCTGTCTTCTTTTTGCTGCTTTCAATTTTGATTGTATGAAAATGACAATTTTTATACTGCATATACATAAATGTATGAGGATAGCTACAAAGGACTCGCAGCAGCTTGCAAGTTGTTTCCTTGCAAGATGGTGACTGTAAGTTAAGCCCAAACCCAGAACATTCATGGAATCAGAGTGGTTTGTGTTGAAAGGGACCTCCAGAGCATCTTGTCCAAACCTCTGTAGTGATCAGGGACATCTCCAAGTAGATCAGGCTGCTCAGAGCCTTATCCATCCTGACCTTGAATGTTTCCAGGCATCCACCATCTCTGTGGTCCACCTGTGCCAGTGTTTCACCATCCTCATGGTAAACAAATCCTCCTTCTATCTAGTCTGAATCTATCACATAGTTTAAAACCATTACCCCTTGCCCAGTCACAAAGGCCCTGTAAAAACATTTGTCCCAATGTTCCTTTATTTGTTTACCTTGTGTATTGGCAGCAGTTCTGCAAGTGTTACTTCTTTTCTGAGGCCTATTTTTCCCTCTCCAAACGTCATTAGAAGGTGGAAATACAAGCATTTTGTGTCTTTCTTGGCTTTTGTTTAAAACTGCACATTTAATGTTTTCCTTTTTGTTACTGTTTTTAATTAGGATTTATTGCAACATCAACAAGAAATAGAACCTATCTGTGAACTGGAAAGCTTTCTCAAATATGGCTATAGTTTCATCAAAGACTCAAGAAGATATCAAGGGAATACAGCTGTGGTTTTGTCACTAGGTATTTTGCTGTTGTTGTAGTTTTGTCTCTTGCATTAACTCAGGCTTTGAAAAGCAGTCCATTTCCTTGGAATTTTGGGCTTTCTTCCATGTCTTTTTCTTTGATTTTTGTGTGTCAATAGGTTTGATCACTTTGAATATCATTATTGTCAGAAAATAGTGGTGATCTTGCAGAGAGCCAGATAAAGAAAAAAGTGAAAATTTTTCCTCCACTGATACATTCTTTGTAACAACTCTGTTGGAAAAATTTCTCCTGTAAAAAGTGGCTTTTTTGGTATTTTATTTTATTGTAGTAGCATCTGATGAAGCCTTTTTAAGGAGGCTAAAATAAAATAAGATAAATGTAATAAAGATAAGGCTAGATTATAAGAAACTTCCCATTACAATTGTTGTGCACTGTTTCTCAGTACTGCAGTAGCAGAAATCTAGCACTTCTAGGTTCTCCATAATCTATTTTAGTTTCACTTGCTGACAGTGGCTTGGAAAGCTTTTTATCTGTTTTTCAGTGGTAGCTGTGTACCCTGGTGCTGTATAATTGGTGTTTCACACAATTATTTGTCCTAAAAACATAACATGAGAACAGTCTAAAGTATTAAATGGGCTTTCTGTTTGTTCAGGGTTGTATCCTGTCCTGCTTATAAGGGAAAATAAGCACTTGCAGCTCATCAAAATACACCACACTTTAGATATACAATTATAATCTATGCTGTGGAAACTTCTAATATTTGCAGTTGACTAAAGAGTTTAAAAATCGTAAAAGTCTAAGATTTCTTTTTTTTTTTTTAATGTAGAAAATATTTTTTTCAATGATGCGGATGCTGGAAAACCTGTAAAAAAAAATGTTCTCTCAGTGTGCAGCAATGGAAAAGTTGTTTGTCATCACTTCACTTGCAGTAGACACTTTGGTTTTTCATGTGCTGCTCTGTGGAGTCAGTGTGCCTGAAACAGCATGGTGAGGCTGAGGAACTTTGGGGTGAGTCCTTCCCTTGCTGTTTGGGTAGGCTGAGTTCTGGGGTATTTTAACTTCCATCTGGAGATGAGCAGTAGCTAAAAAAAAGCTGTTCTCTCTCCACATCTTTTCCTTACCTGTTTCAATATTCTAAACAATCTCCCTCCTCTTCATCCCAGTCAAAGTATAAAAAGTATAAATATTCGTGGCTATTTGATTTTTGCAAGATACCTTCCTATATACATTGCTGATAAACGTTGCTTTGTCATGACCTCTGAAGCTGATGGAGGGTGAGTTCTTGTTCTTCCTGCTCTTCTTGATACACCTTTGAAAGTCTCCCCTGTCAACTCGAACAGAGGAGTATTGCTTCATCTTGCTCATGTTCTCACTGTTTTTGGTGCAACAGATTCTGGATCTTTAAGAACATCTTGATCATGCAGTTTTCAAATTATCAGATGTCTTTTTATTTTTTTTTAATGCCCTCCCCCTCCCAGAGGCAGATACAGGATTCTGAAGCTGCTTTTCAGTTTGTCTGTTCTAGGCTCAGGTTAAAAGTAATGTGATAAGAATTACATATCCAAACTGCCGCTACTTTACAATATCTAGGAATGTTCCTCTTAAGACAGCTTATAAATATTTCACATCTTTTAACAAAGAGGAACCATGAACAGCTTTCAGCTTATTTAACAGAAGAAAACACCCCTACAGCCAGCCAAGAAGCCACTCACCTCTATCAAACCAGTTTGCTGGACTCTGTGCATAGAACTGATACTGTCCCTGTACAAATTGCAAAGCATTAGGTCTGTTGACAAAGAGCTAAACCTTACCCCCGAGGGAGCATGTAGACAAGGAAAGCCTGCAAGCTCTTAATTCATCAAGAGAATTCTTGAACACTTGAATTTTTAAGCTTTTTGAGCAGTATTTTGAAGAATGCATGTTTTGTGTTTGCCTCTTCTCCCTCTCTAGTTATCTCAGGAAACACAAAATAACCCAAGGCCATGTGATGCTTTTGCAATGTTGGCAGGAGTTAGCAGTGTCCAAGGACACTGTTAGGAGTTTTTGGGTTGGGTGATACATATCTCTGTCCCCTGACATCATTGTTTCCTCCCTATTTTCCCACTCCCTTTTCTGGTTTTAGGAAGGGCCAAGATCCATATAGTCTGATCTACCCAAGATTTTGGCAGTTTGGCAGTCAAAACTCATTTAATCAGGTCACTGAATTATCATACAATGTTCTGGTTTATTAGAGACAGACATCCTGTATTTTAAAGAACTTCAGAATTTCTGGGTCTCACCTGATTTCCAGACATATATGCTTAAGCAAAATACATTACAGCATCTTGAGCTCACCCTTTCCTGTGTTTCCTGTGTTTCCTGCAACTCCAAACTTTTCTTTTTGTTCTTGCCCCAGATATTCTTCTTTCTAAATAAGGAGGAGTAGGTTATGGAGATGCTTACATTACACTAGTGGCAGGCATCTGCTCTAGTGGCTGCCAGAATATGATTGCATGCTGCTTTGATGGAGATTTAGTTATGTTGCTTAGATCTTTCAAGTTCTGTTTTCGAGCCGTAAGCTTGTTGTTGAGTTTTGTGGGGTTCTGTTTAAATATACTTAAATATTTGTTCTGTTTTAATTTTGAGAATATACTAATGTTAGAAGGAATGTGCAAGAGTACTGCTTCTATTCAGCAGAACTTCTTTTTAAACATGCTCATTTATTTCTGCTTAAGTGACTTTTATTGTTTTATCTTGTGACTCTTTTAGAGACAGCAGAACCAAGTCAGACTTTCCAAACTTCCTTGTGTGCTGGAAAGCTGTTTCCTGACTTGCACTCACATATACTTGAATAAATCACTGGAAGTAAATGCAGGGACATACCTGGGGTACATACTTTATTTTAAATCTTCTACTATTAAAGCAATCCCAAGAAAGTAACCCATTGTTGGCTCTGGGCTGAGTTGGTAAGGCTGATAATTAGGAAGGCTGTGTGTCTGTGGGGTACTGTGAAAGATACTCCTACCAACAGAGCCTGCTGCAGACTATATAGTTCTGTCTCAATTTTACTCATTTTCAAAGCTGCTTATAACAAGGTGGAAGGTTGTTTCATCATTCCAAAGATTCTGTGGTTTATAAGGAAGGGACTACATAAATAAGTTTTTTAAATGTTCTTTTACATTTTTAAAAAATAGGAATACTGAACTTGTTCCTCCTTGGCTTTGCAAGGCATGTAATCTTAAAAATTTTGAATCCACAGCCTATGTTTTTCCTGCAATTGTTTGTTCTGACAGTTGCATTTCAGATTTGAAGAAGCAGAAGTTGTCATGATAGTGTGTATGTATATATATCTTCCTTTTGCAGTCTTGTTTAATGATATGTTATATATATATATAGTAGTTTTAATTTGTGCACCTTGCTGTAAAAAAAAAAAAAACAGAGGCAAAATGTAGATAACCAATCCATCCTTTATAAAACCCTTCAAAAAACTGACTTTTTTGTTGTTTACTCTCTTTTTGCTCTGGGACAGCCTTTCACCTTTCTTTACCTGAATAAAGAAGCTGCTGCCCTGAACTGGAATTCTTTTCTATTTCCAGTAAATACTTTTGGAAAGTATCCAGTGTTGAAATCTATCAGCACTTGCAAGTGTCTTGCATTCTTGTCAAACAGGGAATGCTGAAGTTCCAGTAAGTCATTAGTGGGCTGAAATTTCTTTCTTCAAGGAGTAAGGAAGCTCAGTAGCTTTGTGGTTCAGTGGAAATTATGTTATGCTGAACGGACCCACCTGAAGACTGGCACTTCAGCTGCACTGTTGTTGCCTGTTTAAAGGATGAAAATATTCCAAGGAGTGCTTCTGTTAGTGAAGTCTGTAAGTCATATACAAGTTTCTTTTGAGCATATACCCAGATGTGACTGAATTCCTTTTGAGCCCAAAAGATGTTTATCCGCAGTTGGGCCCTTGTCTTGCAGAGTCTTTGAGCAGTGGTGTGTATAGTCTGTAGTCTGTGTTATAGGTGGAAACCAAGAAACTTAAAAGAAAAGATAACATGCCAATCTTATTTGGAAATCTTTGTTGCCTTCCCCTAAATTTCAGTATTGATTGCTATTTTATAAATAGTTCTCCAAATTGCTTAGGAGGAGGAGGAGGAGGCAGCTGCTCTGTAGGTAGAAACATTTTGCTGCAGTTTTGCCTGTATAACTATAAAATAGATGTCATGTATCTGAAGGGTTAAATCAGCTGAGATTCCTAAAGAGCTTTAGCATAGCCAATAAAGAAGCTACCAGTGTTAAACGTTTTGCTGGTTCTTTTATTTATATGTTAACCCTGGTTAACATATAAGTGGCTTGATGGTTTAATAGAATCCAGATGATTCTCAGTGTAGAGAGGGACAGAGGTTGCCCCTGTATTTGAACTCGTTTTCTTATTTTTCCTTGATTAAAATAAGAATTGTATTCACTTATTTGAGTAGGAAATGAAATAGCTAAGTTAAGGGAACATAAAAAGATGCTCTCTTTTCCTTTTTCCCCGAAAGAAAAATGGAGCAGCAATTACTTAGGGTAATTAATAATTTTAAGTGTATCTGTACAACTTGTTTTAGCTTTTTGTTGAAAGATACACCTCACATGGTGTACTAACTTATACATCTGAAATAGCTTTACTTTCATCTTTATTCAAAGGGGTTTTTAAAAAATTATTATTAATTAGCTACAAATGGGACAAAGATGGGAAGATAAAAAAATCTTCATATGATGGTCCATGGCCTGTGCAATGGAACTTTGTCTCCACTGGTTTCGAACTGGTCCTGTATATGGGGAGCTCTGCTTGGTTGGGCTGAGCAGTGTTGATGTTGTATTCAGGTTTGAGGAATGCTGCTTGGGATTGTTCTCTGTCCATGGACTTCAGGGCAAAAGGAAACAACATAAATTCCTAGCTCAGTATGCCGTAAGTGGTCCTAAGCTGTGCATTTTAGAAGTCTTCTCAGAATGGAGAATCCACTGCATCAAGAGTGAATCAGTCTGCAATTGATAAGTCCTTAAAATGTATTTCCTGTTTGAATTTAGATGAGATTCAAATGTCAGCTGCTGGCTCTTGTGCCTTCAGTAAATAGAAAAAGCTGCTAGAGTCAGAGGGTTTTGTTTTTTGTTTGAGTTTTTTTTGGTTGGTTGGGTTTTTTTGTTAAAAGTCATATTAAAGCAACAATGTCAAGTATCTTAAGTTTCTTGCAGCAGGACAAGCTTTCCAGAACTAAAATAAACATGAATTTTTCAAAAACATGATTGAACAATAACTATCACTAATGCTTGCTCATATTTTTCTGATGGTGTCTCTCAATGTTGATGGAAAAGCTTTCATATTATTTTTCATGCCACTCTGGAGCACAGTGAAGTCTAAATTACTTTCTCTACATACCAAGAATAAAATAACTTCTCACTTGGTGTGTATTTTGCTATAAAGAATGTATTAGAACTGTGGTTGTCTTAGGAGTCTTCTCCAACCCCAAGAGTGCTTAATTGGCTAAAAATCAAATTATGCCTCCTTTCTCCTCTTTTCCCTTTCTTCTGTAGGCTTTGTGCTTATCTCTGTAAAAAGTGATGTCTTTAGCAGGCACAGCAGTGAATGATCACTTGTACTGATCAGGTCCCTCTTGGGAACACCCTGTTCATCCACAACTTGTGAGATGATGCCCTAACTTCCAAAATAACGTTTTGAGATGTGTCTGGAGGAGAGCAGCTGTCAGGTTTGTTAGCTCATGTCAGCATTGTCAGAGCAGTTGGAGGTGTGTGCAGAGTGCAGGGTGTGTTGCAGTTCTCAGCAGGCTTAAGCAAATGGTAGCACACCTCTGTCAGCTTTAGAGCTTTGACAAAAACCTCTCCCTGGCTGAAGAAGCCATGGATTTAATTTAGCTATTCTTTTTCAAGGTTTGTTTTTTTTTTCCAGGATACAGCCAGTCTCCTTCAGTGTTTGTTGGTAGAAGGTGGTGTTGCTATACAAAATGAACCTGTTCCCAGGCAGTTAACCAGAAGAGATCTTTATTGTTCTCTGCAAGTGGCCTGTCACCACTTTTTAGCACAATGGGTTTTTTTTAGTATGGCTTTGCTAAGGGGGGAAAAAAGGCAGCTTAGTTTTCTTTCAAATCCTTGATGAGGATGCCAGTACTTCTGTGCATTTGAAGAAGAGAATTTGAGATGAGATGAATTCTTTACCATTGCTTCCAAATATATAAATCGATAGGAAATGTAAGAGGCCAGATTAGGTATTAGAGAACTGTACAGCATGTCCAGGAACTTGGTGATGAGTTTTCCTGCCCTGTGTTTGTGCCCTTCAGGTCTATTCTGGATGTAGTGTTTTAGAAATCCTAGGTCCATTTGAAAGCATCCATTATTTGGTGACCGAAGAACTACAGGCAGTATAACATTCCAGTATTCAAAATGAATAATTGGTAGACTTAATAGCTGAAATGGTTGAGGATTTTTGAGCACCTTAGTGTCTACACTGAATTACCCTTGTGTATTATTTGCTGCGTGAGGCAGCATTGCCTTACTCCAGCCTGTTCATCTCATGGGGGCAGATGTTGAGGCCATGGTGGCCTGAGTTTAGACTTGCAAATCAAGTGCTGTGTATCATCATGCAAATGGTAGTAATGGAAATTATTTTATGGTCATGTCTTCTAAAATCCCGATGAGTGAAGGATACTTTAGCAAATATCCAGCTTGTTTTATTACTTGAGATATTTCTTCTAAGCGTGCTTTAGGCACACGATCACTGACTGGTCAAGGAATGGTATTGTCCCTCTCTGCTCTGCACTGGTGCAGCCTTTGCCTTGAGTCCTGTGTGCAGTTTTGGGCACCACAGTACAAGAAAGATCTAAAGCTATTAAAGAGTGTCCAAAGGAGGCCATGAGGATGGTGAAGGACCTTGAGGGGAAGCCATGTGAGGAGAGGCTGAGGTCCCTTGATTTGTTCAGCCTGGAGAAGAGGAGACTGAGGGGGAGACATTTTTGCAGTACAACTACTCATTGCAGTACAACTTCCTCGTGAGGGGAAGAGGAGGGGCAGGCACTGATCTCTGCTCTGTGGTGACAGTGACAGGAGCTGAGGGAATGGCCTGGAGCTGTGCCAGGGGAGGTTGAGGCTGGATATCAGGAAAAGGTTCTTCACCCAGAAGGTCACCCTTCCAGGTCCGGCACTGGAATAGGCTCTCCAGGGCAGTGGTCACAGCAGCAAGGCTGGCTCAGTTCAAGAAGCGTTTGGACAATGCCCTTTGGCACATGGTGTGACTCTTGGGGTGGTCCTATGCAGGAGCTGAACTTCAGTGATTCTTGTGGGTCTCTTCCAACTCAGGGTATTCCATGTTTCTAATTTCCAGGTTTTTTTCTGAAATAACAATGTTTGAAGAAATTTCAGAGACCAAGTATGCACCAACAAGTCCCTAGTACAAACATCTTACTAAAAGAGTTGATTGCATAATTACAGCTTTCTTGTGTGTAACCACTTCTGCAAAAAAAAGATGACTTGTGTTTTCTGGGGATAATACTCAGTTGTCTGAAGAATGAATTGGTCTTACTGTATCAGGAAAAGTTTACAGCACCTGTAAATGGATGAAGGAAAGCTCAATCTGCTTAAGATGAGATACAATCACAGGCTACCAAGGTAATTTCGTATGGTCATCTGGACTATAAAGCGTTCTTTCACTTTATATACAGAAAGGTGGGGATTTTTTTACCACTGAATTACAAAAAAGGGTAAAACATTTAGTTGTGTATCTTCTCTGGCAAAGACTGACAGTTGTTTCTGGAGCTTCAGTTAATTGTGGAAAGCCAGAACATTCCTGTAGATAACCATGTGTAGCATCGTGCATTAGAAGACTATGGGGTTATGACTTTTTGAAGTTTTAACCAAGGGAATCTGTGAAAATACCCAAATATCTAAATTTTAGATACTACACTTGGTCCAAATGAGTTCTGAAGTTGTCTAGAATAATTTGAAATATTTTTATATGCCTTTCTGTTTTGCTATGTGATATAATTAGTGATATAATTAGTGATTTAAAGAAAGCAGGAGGCTGGATGTAATGTGGGCTCCAAAGGTTCCCCCAGGAGAGTTATTTTACTCTTGAATGTTAGGGTGTAATCCACACATTTTTCGGTAGGAAAACTTACGTACTTGTTAGGTCTGCTCATGGTGAAGGCCTTTAACCTTATTGTGATGGGGGTGGTGTTTGAGGTGTCTCCTGATTTCCTTAAAGAATCTGTCATGCTTCCATGTGTTCAGAGCTGTTGAGCTGATGGCTCTGACTTAGTGCTTTGCTGAAGGCAGTGATCTCGTTGGAAAGGTTTTCTCATTCCCAGCTATGTGTTTCTGTGACCTGTGTTTCTTGTCAGAAGTTAGCCAGCCTGCAGCCTGTGTTTAATATGATTTTGTGTGTCTATGTGTATTTGGTTTGCATGGTAAGGTTTTTGTTGCAGGGGGGCTACAGGGATGACTTCTGTGAGAAGCTGCCAGAAACTTCCCCCCTGTCAAATGGAGCCAGTGCCAGCCAGATCTAGGATGGACCCACTGCTGGCCAAGCCTCAGCCCATCACTGACAGTGCAAGTGCCTCTGGGATAACACATGTAAGTGAGAGAAGAAGTTACTGTGCAGTAGCAACTGCACCTGGAGAGAGGAGTGAGAATATGTCAGAGAAAGAAAGAGAACTCTGCACACCCCATGGTCAGTGGAGAAGGAGGGGTAGGAGGTGCTCCAAGTGCCAGAGCAGATACCCATGCGGCCCATGGTGATGCAGCTGTGCCTCTGCAGCCCATGGAGGTCCACAATGGAGCAGAGTTCCACCTGCAGCCCATGGAGAACCCCACGCTGGAGCAGGTATATGCCCAAAGGAGGTTGTGACCCCATGGAGGGAGGAGCTTATGGTGGAGCAGGTTTGCTGGCAGGACTTGTGATGCTGTGGAAGGAACCTGTGCTGGAGTAGCCTTCTCCTAAAGGACTGCATGCCTTGGAAGGGACCTACACTGGAGCAATTCATGCAGAACTGCAGCCTGTGGGAAGGAGTCACAATGGTTAAGTTCATGGGGGAACTGTTTCCTGAGGGAGGAATCCTGTGCTGGAGCAGTGGAAGAGTTTGAGGAGTCCTTCCCCTGAGGAGGAAGGATCAGCTGAGATAATGTGTGAGGACCTGATCGCTATCCCCATTCCCTGTCCCTCTGTGCCACTTGCAGGGAGAAGAGGAGGTAATGATTTTGGGAGTAAAAGTTGAGCCCAAAAAGAGGGGAGGGATGGAAGGAAGGTGTTTTTAAGATTTGGTTTTATTTCTTGTTATTCTACTTCAATTTGATTGGTAATACAATAAACTGATTTCCCAAGTTCAGTTTGTTTTGCCTGTGACACTAATCAGTGAGTGATCTCTCCCTGTCCTTATCTCAGCCCACAAGCCTTTTGTTATATTTGTTCTCCCTGTTTAGCTGAGGAGGGCAGTGACAGTGCCTTTGGGCACCTGGCATCTGGTCTGAGTCAATCCACCACACTATTTAAAAATTTAATGTAAAATTTAAATTTAAGAACGTAAATATCAATCCTACATACACAGATGTATAAGGCAACGTGATAGAACGTTAGTATAATTCTGACATTGTTTGCTCTATAGTATTATGATAGAGCATAAGACCATGGGATTTTAAAGTTGTAACAGAATTAATTTTTTTTAAAAATCAAAGTGTTCCTGAAAATGTTTCTCACCATTTGAATTACTCTGTAAAACAGACAGATAGAAGAAATACTTGACCTTTTGCAGGAATCTTAGGGGGAGGGAGAAGAGGATCACCTATCAGAATGTGGTCTAATATGTCCTGCGGGACAGGCAGAAGCTGAATTTCACTGGCTCTTTTGTCAGAGAGAAATTGCAGTCTGGGCAACATTCCCAGGATCAGTATTATGATAAGAATGCGCGCCTCGGAGTCTGTGTGCCAAGTGATCGAATTTAATTGTTGCTTCCATCGACGTGAGGCACCCTATTAGCCAGGTGGCAAGTGTGGCCCAGTGACCATCTGAAGCTTGCTGGGAAGGCTGACAGGGAATTTGCCTGATGACTGAACAGTATGGAGCCTGGGTTTGGGGTTTTTTGATACATTTTTTTGCAACTCAGGAAGACTTATGAAATCACAAGCAACCTTATGTTTTCAGGGATGTCTGACACAGCAGAGGGCTGTTAATTGTGGGGCCACTCTGTCATCAGTATCCCAAGAGGAGGCTGAGATTGCAGGTGGAGGAGCTTTGGGCCGGGTACCTCCAAAGTTGAGCTAAAGCAGTTGAGTTTTACATCTCTCTTGAAAAGCAAAGATATTTGTTGGAGAAATTGTTTTGGATACTTGGAGAGCTGTGGGATGTGATGAAAGAAGGAGTTGCTCAGCAAAGGCTTCTGCCTAATTGTTACTTGACAAAACTTGACAAGTCAGATTCTGACTTCACCTCTCCACATGGAATGAACTGGTGGCTTTGATTTGTCACCAGTGCTGCAGGCTGATGGGTCTCCTTTTGAGGGTAACTGCTTTTCTTTTAACAGCAAGCTGTTGTCAGATTCCTTTTTACCTCCAAAGTTTGGAGACTGAGCTGATTTTTCAGCTTCTGCTGGCTCACTGGTGAGTAACATTTAAGAAGGCTCAGAGGAATTCTAAGGCATCCCTGGGAGCAGAGAGCCGGCTCTCACAGCACAGCAGGCTGTGGAGTCCTTCAGATGACGACAGATGGTGTAGTCAGGCATGCCAAAATAAAATACTGAAGATATCCTCTAAGAAATCAGGAGGCTTAGACTCTTCTAGTATGGGAAATTACATCTCCTAGGGCAAAGTAAAAACTTGGTGGAATTACCTGGCACTACTGATGAGGCAGAATGAGCCATGTGCCTGGATTGTTATGGCCCCAATAATGAATTCTTTGTGTCACTAAATGCTGTGGAGACTATGGTGTATTGTAATTTATGCAGATTTGTGTCATTATGGAAAATGCTTTTTTTTCTGTCTGATACTGCACAGTCCCACCTTACTCAGGAATTTATTTGTGCTCTCATACTTCTAGATATGCCCAGGGGCAATGATGTTCCAGGAGCTTGATCATGCCGACCATTTTGTCTTCTATCACAGCAGGCACTGAAAATGATGGGGGAAAAAAAGCGTAGCAAGGGCAGGGAGAGTGCTTGCTTCGCTGCTGAGCAGTGTGTTGGTCCTTCAGATGCTACCTGTTCTGTGTCTGCTTGCATGGTTGTAAGGCCTCAGAAGAAATTTCAGGTTGTTCTAGGGCACAGATTCTCCCCTATGAAAAGGGGGCAAATGATGTGAGGAGTCCTCTGATACCTCTTGAGTTGGACAAGAGGAGCTGTCTCTGTTCTGCAAAAAAAATTATTGCTGTGCTAGGCCTTGATTTAGCTTCATGAGACAAAATTCAGAGTGGGAAAAAGGAAGTTGTATGGCTCTGATAGAGAACAACTTCTCCCTCAAAAAAGAGGATGACCTGACTTAAAAGCAGTTGTAGGTTTTTAGGGGTTTTTGAATTGTACAGATTTGTCCTATATTTTCTGTCAGACTGGAAATGGAAGGTCAATCAAGACTTGTTTCCATTAGTAGCAGCAGCACTCATTCATTACTCTACCTGCCTACACAACCAACCAGCCAGGTTATTTTAGTACTAAAATGGACTAGTTGATGTTTCAATCTGTATTATTTCTGTTCTGTGTGATATTTTGTTTCCTTCAAATTGCTTCATGGTAGTATTTCTGAAGTTCTCACAAATTATTAAGAATTCTTTTTGCCACCAAGGTTCCATGCGGTAGTCAACAAAACAACAAAATCTAGGCTTTCCAAGAACAAGCTGGAAATGATGGAAAGGTCACTGGTTTCCTGGACTAATCTGAGGGTTTTGACCAGGTATATAGGAAGGCCAAACCACTGTAACACAGATGCGAAGAACTGTAAGACATTAAGTGCTTGAATGTTGTATAATTCCTGGCATTTTTAATACCTTGCAAGAATAACTTAATGATTTTTAATTAAAACTCAAGGGAATCTAGGTATAAAATTAATTTTAAAAATTAGCTTTAATGGAGGTATATTTTTTCTTAAATGATTTTAAGCAATTTTGAGCTACCTTGCCTCAAAGATCAAATAAATGTGCTTGGATCATATCTCAGGTTCTTACTTTCCCTCTTGCTACCTGGAAGTTTTGGTGTTCAGGGACTGGAAAGTGATGTGTTTGTTCAGCCAATTTGTTTTATTTCATAAACTGGTCTCATTGTATTTGGAAGAGCTGTTTGTTCAATGAGATGTTCTTGCTCATATACCTTCACTGTTTGAAAGACAAAACCAGCAAACCCCAAATCTGCCACGGGTAGTATGATGATTGCTTTTCCCAGCATGCTGTGGGGTTTTATCTCACATGTGTATTTGTTGAAAAGGGTTTCCTTAATAAATTCCTATCTTTGGACATGAACTATGGAGTAAAATTTGAAAATTTTGTATGGCTTCTTTCCCTTTGCAATTAAACTCTTATTTCACAGCAGTAGTAGTCCTGTAAAAGCAATAGATTACAGCAATTCTGGCTGTATTTTGTAGTGGCAGTCATGAGATTGTTAACTGAAGCATCTTCCAGGCTGCCATATGGATCTGCAGTGTATTTTCATTGTGCATAGATTTCTAACAAAAAGCCTGTTGTTTAGGACTGTAGTTTACCTGAAAAGGAATAATTCTGCTTCTGAAACCTCTCCCATCTCTGGTTACCAGAGCCGTCAGCTGGCCGTGAACTCTGACACTGCACACAGAGACATGTTGCGAGCACCACATGCTTTTCTCCTTTTCCTCTCTGTTCCTCCCCAAGTCTCAGATGCTGAGTGGTATTGCCCTTTGGGTTTTTTTGCTGATAAACTGTGGGTCTGATATCACCCAAGCCCACGTCTGTGCCATGATCTGAATTTACAGAAACTCCAAAACAAGTTCTGTTTCATGAATTGAAATGAAGGTGTGCTTACCTGAATGGCCACCCTGCAGAAGTGCCATGTGGGTGGCTGGAGAAAGTGAAAGAGCAGGAAAGAAGTAACTGGAAGCTGGAGTGAATGGTCAAGTATTTAACCCTGTCTGTATCAATGAGTCCTTGTATGGTCATGTACTTACTTGCACTTGAATTAGTTTAATTCATTTTGTTACTTTAAATTACTTTACAAACTTATGTTCCTTAAATACACGCTGTATTTAGCAAGTAGCAGGCTCCTTCAAGAAGAGAGATAATTTAAGATGAATAAAGTAATTAATTGAAAACTGGTGAGGCAGTTGGAGCAAAGTGGGAATGAACAGAGTGCAGGGAAATTCAAGTGCCAGGAAAGTTTTTGGCATCAAAAGAAAAGACAGGTGAGGGAATGAGTTGGATGTGGCCCTGGAACTGAAGAAACTGGAACTATTCAGAAGGGAAGCAGTAACTGGAGATAAGTAGTAAGACAAGGAAAAAGGAATCCACAGGCTGAGTAAGTTTGCTCCTCAAGGCAAGTCAGACTGACTTGAGTTCTGCCACTGCCAGTCCCTGCGGTCTGTTTGTCCTGCTCATAGCTGCTGCTGCCTGCACTCTGTGCTAGGACGGGAACCACCCCCACTTCTGAATAAGGTTTAAATCAACTCAGTTTAAATATTCTGACTGTTCCCTGGGACCTACTAGTGGCAGAAAATATACAGTTTTCTGGGTTATCTAGGTAGCTAGTGTGTTCAAGTAATTCAAATCTGTCTTTTCACTGCTTGAGTGCTGATATTTTTCAGTTAATAGTGCATGAAGATCTCAAATTTAATCTTGGCACTTAGAACAATTTGTAGATTAATCTGGATTTAATATGTAACTAGTGACAAGCACTGTGAGGCTCTGTACTTTTGAAGTTGTGTCTCTTATAGTTGCTGTAGTTTAGCAAATTCTAATAAAGTGAAGGTAGAGTTGTGCAAATAATTTATTCACTTGTTTTATTTTGTACTTGGTAGCACTTCTCTGGAAGATGCCATCAAGAATGGCACTAAACATTTTGAAAAACTTATCTATTAATAATTAAGCAGTTTGGATAACTATATAAAAACAAATATTTAAGTAAAATGATTTTTATAAAATTGAGTATGTTCTCAAGTAGCATTTCATGCTGATGAAGAAGTGGAAGGAATAGTAACACAGTGAGGTCACTCCCATAATTGAATAATTATCATTAACTTCTGTCCCATCTCTGACAGAGGTTTTGTAGTTTTCCTTTTAAAAACAGGAGAGATTAATCTGGAACTGACACAAAAATTCAGTAAGTCATAAAGGAGTCTGTGTCCACATTACCAGGTAGTGTGGTGTAATAAGATCAGATCTGTCAGGTGCTGAGAACCTGGCATCTGTGCTGTACAGGTGGTAAGAGTTTTATTTCAGGCTGGTCCTGGTCCAATTCTGTGGCTGAATTCCTCTTGGTGGTTGAAGCATGTACAATGTACACCTGAAGTTCATTCTGTGATCTAATTTTATTCAAAAGAAATCTGGTTCATTTACTTGATGACTGCTTTGCAATGTAAAGCGAAGCAAGGAAAGTAGGGTTGTTTGGGAGATGGACTTCAAAAGTGCAGTCCTGATTTGAATTAAATGCTAATACAGACATACCTAGAGTCAGGCAGATCAGGAAGTTCACCAAAATAAAGTTGTTTAGTAAGACAGCTTGGATATCTGATACATGGGGTTGGAATCAGGAAAGGCAGTGAATACTTACGGAATTGCACTGCTACTTCATCAGTTTGGGAGTTTGGAAAAATATTAGGAGGACATGGTTTTAAAAACAAAAAAAAAAAAGCCCTGAGCATTGTTCAGAAATGTCTTTACTCTTGTAAAGCAACCTCTCAAAATAATACAAAGTGGACTTTATATAAATCAGATACTAGATACAGGGAGATTGGAGGTGGAGTAAAAACAGAAAGCACACCAACTTTTTTCTGTTGTTCTTTTGTCCAGAGTCCACCAGAAGATGAACTCAAGGTCCTTGGTTAGAGAGAGGAGAAGAGACGGATATATTTTACAGATTCTTTACTTTAAAAAGCAAAAATAATCTCTACAAACACTATTGCACAGCTAGAATGTTTTCTCAGTTTTACCATGGAAGAAATAAGTCAAGTGTCAGCCTGTCCGCTCAGAGGAGACAGTTGTCTTTAAGAATTGGTGCTATCTGATATTCTGGATGGTTTTGGGTTACCATTTAGCACAAATTTATTATTTATTACCAAGACGATTAAACCTCAGTGTGTGAGGAGCAGTGCTTATAAATGGACATGGAGACAGAAGTATTCTGACCTTCTGGCAATGGTAAAGGTCTTTGTGGTGCTTAAGAAGGAAAAGAGAAGAAGAGTGGATGCTGAAACTCCTTCTCTGCTGGAAATCATGCACATGGTTTCTCTGTTTGCTCCCATCCTGTTGGCCTTGGTATTCAAAAGTCATTACATCTCTACACTGTATGAGTGGTTGTATGTTTTTTAACAGTACAGCTGGAATGGTGGTATTTAATCCTTTGTGTGATTTTTAAGGGTATCGCAGTCATAAGACTGGGACTTTTAAATGATAAAATTCTTGTAGGATCTTCTTAAAAGCTTCAGATGATGGAAATGTTCAAAAACTGTGACACTGATAAAATGGGAAAAGTTGGCGATAGGTGGCATCTGCTCACTGTGGAATCGATCTAACAAAGCTGATAAGCCTATCTTAGCTATCCACAATGCATCTGACAATGCTGGGATTTGACACAGATCAGGCTTGCTCACAATCCTTAAGAAAAATGGGTAAGAGCCTTTGCCAGGCTTTCCTCTGGTGCTGGGATGTACAGCAGTTCAAAAACACAAACCAAAAATCAAATCCTACTGCCAGTACCTTTGTCCAAATTCTTGGCTTGCTTGTTTCTTCCCGGGAGGAATCATGTCTGTGCACAGCTACAATAAACCGATTGATTATTTCTCCGTATATTGCAGTTTCTGGGTGACACCAGTGGATTTTTGGTGTGGAGCTGCAGTCTTACAGATTCTCTGGTGTTTTATAACAAAGATTGAATTGTGCATGGCTTGTGTTTTCCATTGGTGTCACCAGCAGTGTGTCCTTTTCTTTGGACATTAGGAAGAAGTTCTTCACAGAAGAGGTGATTGGGCATTGGAATGTGCTGCCCATAGAGGTGGTGGAGTTACCATGCCTGGAAGTGTTTAAGAAAAGACTGGATGTGACACTCAGTGCCATGGGTCTAGTTGACAAGGTGGTGTTAGGTCATAGGTTGGACTTTTTGATCTCAAAGGTATTTTCCAACCCAGCTGATTCTGTGATTCTCTAGTCTGACTTTTTTAAAAGGAAAAATAAAATTGGAAACTTGGTGTCTGGAGGCTTGCAAATCTGGCTGGTATAGACCAGGAGAATCCAAGAGTTAGGAGGAGAGATGAGAAAGGCTTACTTTCATAGGAAAAGTCTCAACAGAGATTTTTAACACCCTTCCTGCCTGACATCATTCATCTAAGACAAACGTGTATTTAAACTAAAGGATAGAAATGTTTTTGTTGGCTCATTTTTCATATGAGCAATTAATGATAAAATTATTTTTAAATTCTTTTTTGTGTCAGTGTTTTACAAATATGCTGCAAGTGTGCAGCTATTGGATATGCATGACTCTTAAGAAGTTTCCTTCTGGTTTCTGTAATTCCAGATGCAAGTATCTGCAGCGTACAGTTCATATTCTAGACCATAAGCCATCAACACAGTTTCTTCAGCTATCTCTTTAATCAAATCCTCTTTGTGTTTTGCAGATCAACAGAAATATGCATTTCTATAATACCACCTTTGAACTAATGAAGTGGAAGTACAGATGAAAACAGTCTGGAGGAAGCTTGAAGTACAATACAGTTTCATTCAGTTTCCTAATTTGGAGGTAAGGTTAATGCTTGCAAAATTTTATTTCAAGTATTTCAGGGATAAAAAGTGTATGATAAGCAGCCACCATATCTTAGAAAAAATTTCTGAGCCATGTTTTTTTATGCTAGTGACAGTCTTTAATACCATACTGAAACAGCTGTTTGATCCAATCTCTGTCCATGTTTCAGTTATGACAAAAGACAAATCAGCATCAACTACAGAGACATCTGTTGTACAAAGGCACATTGGAAAAAGTTACGGTGCCAGACAAATTTTATTTGGTAGAATCTGCTTACTAATGCTTTAGTTGACTATTAGTTTAGTTTATTATTTTGCTGATATGACTGGGCAAAAGCAGGGCATCAGCATAAGTAGTTGGGCTGAAAATTCTGGACACAATACTGTTTTAAAAAGAGAAACACAAAACACACGCACCCAACCACCTTCACAAGTTACTTTTTCTGCCTTATAGTCTCTTAAAGAGGAGTAGTATTAGCAGCAGTTGAGGGAGGGAGGTTGTTTTATGCTTTCCCTGTATGTAAATAGCTGATCCAGCAAAAAATGAAATGGCAACACCACTCCACCACAAAATTCCTCTATCTTCACACAGTTTGTTCTTTGTTTACTAGGGATTATGGGCTTCTGAGTCAACAAGCACACAAGCAAGAAGAGTGGTGCTTATCAGAACCAAATAAAAGCAAGTCCTTGTGCTAATTATTCCTGCTCCTATGTACTGCCTCTTGTTTTCATACCTTTTATACCTGAATTTCAATAGCAAGGGAAAAAGACAAAAGAAAAAATTTGATCATGAAGGCCAAAAGAGGGAAATACTATAAATACCAGATGTGAAACAGGGTATATTTGCCCAGGTGTTGATCAGACATTTTATGTGCTTCCTGAGTGAGATATCAGCAGTATTGTATTTCATTGCCTGACCTGCTTTCAGGTATGTCTTTGAGCCCATTTATGAGTTCGGAACATCCACAAGAACCAGTAAAAATGAGTGTTTTAGTTTTAAATATTTATTGTATACTAAAGGTGTCTTTTGTTTGCATCTAAAACTGATGGTTTATTTGTTAGTTCCTCGTTGGTTTACAGAGAGAAATTGGGATTAAATTTCTTTGGTTGTCCCTTCCAATTTAGGGTTCCATGAAGAGTATCAAATGTCTGACAGTTCTCAAGATGGTTTATTTTATCTTTCTTTAATATGGAATCTCTGTAATACAACCCTTCATTGTACTTTTGCTAATTCTGCTCTATTTTGTGATACACTGTAAAATTTTCTTACATCTTATTTATTAGGGTAAATAGGTCTGTCTTTTAATTTAATTTAAATTTAATACACCTGTGAATTTATGCAGGCATTTCTAGTGCAATGCAACTGGAGAAATTCAGATTAGTATATTACACGTCATCAGTAGGGTTATGTGTGCTCAATTCCCTTCTTCAACTGGTGTCCCATATAGTGTTGTGTCTTCATTTAATAGAAAGATTTTGGTTGTATGATTACTTTGTTTTCTTTGGGATGTTGAAAACTGGACTTGGATGACTTCTCAGCACCACCCATTAAAATGTCAAATACTCCCTTAGTTTGGCTTGCCTGCAGCAAGGCATGAGTTAGGAGGACATTGAAGACCTCTAACATACAACCACTGAACCAATAACTTTTGTTGATAGTTTAGGAATAATTTCCTGCTTTTCAGCTTCTACTGTCCATAGAGTTGTCATCTTTGTGTCCTCCAAACCAGTAGTGGTAGTACCATCTTCTGTTCTTATGGAGCTTGTTCATTCAGCAGCCAGAAATAGATACCAGGTGCTTCAGAATGAAGGGTGCCAGTGATGAGATGGTATTCCTGCAGTGATTTTCTTATTAATCATCAAGACTGCCTAAGATCCTCTCTGTTCTATTAGGAAACAATTATTTTGTAAGGTTGGGTTAGCTGCCATTGAATTTCCTTGGTGGCAAACTATTTGCTAGGAGTTAATTCCGTAACAAACAGGCTGAACCACTTGAGGCTCAAACCACAAATGGGAAATGCAGGTCAGTGTGCTCAAAGCATTTTCCAGGAGTGGAGTAAACAGAAGTCCGTGTCATCTTGTGAATCAGTTGATGAAAACAGGAAGTGCCAGTGGTTCCACTCTGGAGCTGCTCTCTTCTGCGCTGTCCTCCTAACAGGACTTTCCTTACTCCTGTTGCCCCTGGCTTACCCCATGTTGTTCCAGTAGTCTCACCATCTTGATCTCAGACCACACAAAACAAGAGCCTTCCTGTTGCTAGCCAAGACTCTCAGGCTCAGCAAGGTCAGAGTAAGCTGCTGAGAATCCCTTCATTTTTATGTTGGCTTTGTTTGGCTCAGAAGCTCCTGTTGAAAGTGTCATGGGCAACAGATTTGAAAGAAATCTAGACAAGTTCCTGTGTAGGAAAAGGAAGCTAAATTTTGTATGTTATTTCTGTATCTGAGGATTGGAATTTTCTGGGGTAGGACAGAGAACAATTTAAGATCTTACAGTGAGAAAAGCATTCAAGGAATGCGTTTGCAGTACAGTCTGAAGATGTTTGTATTGATAGGAATGTATTTTCCAACCAGATTATTGTAACATGAATATGTAATTAAAAACACACCAGATTTCCTTTTTTGCTTATTTTTCTATTTAGCGTTTAGATTAGGAATGGTAAAATGTGGGTTTCAATGAAACATTAATAGAGGGATTAATTTTGCTTTCAAGAATTGTTTTCTTTCCTTTTTTTTCCCTTGAGCCAAAATGAAGCAGATAAATGTTTGTTTCTGATGGTACTATTTTGAAGCAGTCCTAAGTAGTCAGTTATGGAGTAAGTTCCTCTAAACTAGGTTGAAAAGTCAAGAATGTCCTTCCCCGGAGGTTCTAAGGTTGTGAAGGTACAGTAAGTTTCATGAGATGTTAGGTGAAGTGTTTCTAAAGTATTGCAGTTGATACAGAATTGAATTAAAATAAATCTAGGGGTCCATTTCAAATGTGTTTTAAAATACTAATTATTAAAATAATAAGCAGTTACTTGTTAGCTTGCCAAAATCTAAGACTGATTTAGATAAGGGTCTTTATATAATATCCTTAATGTTTATAAAGACACTGTGATAGAAACATGCTGATTTTCTTATTTCTAAACCAGATATAGGCACTGTCCTTTAAAAAAATTGACTGTGTGCCATAGCCAAGTCTATGTAAAGAAAGGATATTTTTATCATGTCCTTAAAATTTGTGTGTTTTGAGTTTACAGCACAGTACAGGAATTTCAGGATCTTGAGTAAAAATCTGAATCTGGTAGAGTAATGCCAGAGGGGTCAGTAGTCACATCTGTTAGGAGAATTTCCATAATGAGGATGTGCAGAGGGGTTCCCAAATGGCTACACTTCACCATGCTCCAAGCACATTTTGTTGTTCTAAGATCTGAAATTCCTGTTCCTGTTCAAACATGCTCGTTCAAGTTGCTGGTGTTTGAAAACCAATTATTTGTTTCAGTTGGCAGGTAAAGCACATGAAAGTTTTTTACAGAAACAGTTCAGTCCTATGCTTTCAGTGGGATGAAAGTGAAGTGATAAGGGGTCTGCCTGTGCAGAGGAGAGTCCCTGAAGTCTTTGAGATGGCAGTGTATGAGAAGAGGGATATTTATACAGGTGTCTTAAAGTTCTGTGCACTTTGAGTTGTTTTGGAATTTGGAGATGTACACTCGCAATCTACTTGGTTTCCCCTCCCCTCAGTAAATTTCATGTTTGGTGATATCACCAATCTCTGAATTAATAAGACTTTTTTAATGGGGAAGGGGGAAAAAAGTTTGCTCTATTGGTCTTTAAAATTTGCACAGGCACCCACCAAAGCCACTCTATCACTCCCCTCTCCATGGGTTGAGATAAGGACCAGGAGAGATCACTCACTGATTGCCATCATGGGCAAAACAGACTCAATTTGGGGATAATAATTGAATGTCTTACTAACAAAATCAGAGCAGGATAATAAGAAGCAAAATCTTAAAAACGCCTTCTTCCCACTCCTCCCTCCTTCCTGGGCCCTACCTCCCTTCCCCAGCAGTGCAGGGAGATGGGGAATGGGGCTTGTGGTCAGTTCATAAAAAAAAAAGCTGCTGCTCAGGGAGGAGAGTTCTTTCCCTGCTCCACAGACTGCTGCAGGGTGGGTCACTCTTCCGTGGGGTGCAGTCCTTCAGGCACAGGCTGCTCCCATGGGGGCCCCCCAGAGGGTCTCAAGTCCTACCAGGAAATGTGCAGTGTGTAGGTCCCTGCCAGGACCCTGCTCCAGCACAGGTTTCTGGTGGGTTCACAGACTCCTCTCAGGCATCCACCTGCTCTGGCGTGGGCTCCTCCATGGGCTGCAGGTGGATCTCTCTGCATCCCCGTGGGACCTCCATGGGCTGCAGGGGCACAGCTGCCTCACCATGGCCACACCAGGGGCTGCAGGGGCATCTGCTCTGGCTCCTGGAGCACCTCCTGCCCCTCCTCCTGCACTGACCTTGGTGTCTGCAGGGTTGTTTCTCTGACATGTTCTCACTCCTCTCTTCCCTGGCCACAGGAACATCTGTGCAATAACTTTTTTTTCATTCTTGAGTATGTTATCTCAGAGGCATTATTGTCATTCCTGACAGGCTCGGCCTTGGCCAGCAGCAGATCCATCCTGGAGCCAGCTGGCATTTTTAGCCCCCTGCTACCAAAACCTGGGCACACAGACCCAGTAGATTACTGCAGTCTTTCATCCGCTGGTTTGGTTTCAGTACAGTTCTTAACCGTGTGAAAAATCTCAGAGGAAAAAGGGAAATGGAAAAATACTTAGGATGTGGTAGAGGATTACAAGATACTACATAGTGCTTGATAGAGAAGGTTCAATAATGATGTCTTTTTTGTTCCCTTTCTCTCTGCCAGAAATAATTCTGAATTCTCTTTAACTAGCAACAAAAATTGCTTCCCATTATGGAATCTGTGGTTTTCCTGTAACCTCAGTTTTTCCTTCACAGATTTAATTTGAATCAGCCTTAATTCCATCCTATTAGAGGTGATTCCTGTAAGCTAAAGAATCCTGAAAGAAAGGTTTTGATAGTGAAGATCTGGAAGGAATAAATCACCCCTAGATGGAGTAACAGCCTTGACAGAAGTAACATAAGAAAAGGCAGAATGAGAGAGTTTTCAGGATGTGATCTTGAATGACTGGGGAATAACTGAATTGCCAAAGTTAATGAAGAGATGACTTAGGAGGAAGATAATTTTACTTTTAAGATTTTTAGCTTAAGGAACTGTTGAGACATCAGAGGAGATAACCTTCAAGTTTAAGGATGATGGGAGAGTGGGGGGAAATGTTTGCAGTAAAAAATAGTGTCCGAGTCATTCCTGTAATACTGAGTATGGGCAATTTAAGTTGTACACCATGATGGTCAAAGAGAAATGTAGGAAACCAAGTGAAATTCATAGAAGGAATATATCATATAATCTCTATACCTTTTTAGTTTCTTTAGGTCTTAGTCCAGTTGCTTTCTTACAGTATGGAGAGAAAAGCAAAAATTTGAATGAAAAAAAATCTACAGATTTTATTAGTCGAATGTGAATTTCATTTAATCTAAAACCGAACCAAATCAAGCTTCTACTCTACATGTTGATGTTCTGCTGTGCTGAGTTCTACAGTGCAACAGTTGTTGAAAAATGTTTTGTAGTGTGTTTAAAATAACCTTTTTGCACTGAGAGAAGAACTGGTATAGTTGCTTGAATGTGAATGGGAGATTTTTAATCTCATTAATCTCATGACCAGAAAGCTTATGTTTGTTTTTAAATTTCGTGTGGAAAAAAAAATTAACAGTATTGCTTTAGCACTTCAGTGCAGGGAAACAGAGGATTATAACTGTTGAAGTAAACATTACCTTTGAACTCTGTTTCTGTCTACCTATTGAAAGGTTACTGTGTTTGGATTTGGCAATGTCTTTGAAGCTACATTTGATGAAAGTACATTGTTCAAACTTAAGAGGAGTAGTTGTGTGTGTGCATGTGCATGCCATGTTGTTTCTGTAGTTAACTAAGCAGATCTACAGTGCCCTTAGAGTTTAACTTAAGTTTGCATTAAAATCTGTTTTCATCTCAGCAAGACTTGCAGAACACTAACAGGGTAAGATAACACTCAGACACATACAATGTAGAGTCCTGGAAATTTTTCCCAGAGCAATAATACTTTCTCATATATGTCACATTGAAATTAAATGTTACAGATGAAAATAGATGCTGAATGCAGCATATAATTAATTTTACATTATTTGTCCTGTGTAAGCACTTTCTTAATATAGCAATTTAGTTCAGTATATCCATTATCTGTGAGATAACTCCGTAGGTGAGCATGTCATGCTTTACACATAAGCATTTATCACTCTGATACGAAGAATATCTGAACACTTTGCAGGTTCTATGTAAGATAATGAATGATTCTAGTTTAGGCTGTTCTAAACTTGCCACTTATAATACTTGCTCAGCTCTTTTGCCCTTGCTGTGAAGGTAGTAACCTCCTCATGTTTTGTGCCTGGACCTTGTAATGTCCTGAAAATATCCCAACGCTCTAGGGTGAAGTGACGGCTTGCAGATGACAAAAGCTAGTCAACTATTCATTAAAATTCCAAAGAAAAAGAGAGGTTGAAATTTTAAGTTATAAGGGTAATATAACTTATACAAAGAACAAACTTTTTGTTTCTGTAGTAAGAACACTTAAAATATAACTTCCCCTGCCACAGCAGTCTTAGAGGATCATAAAGGAGCAGCACCTACTATTTCATTTATTTGTCCTATCCAGCTATTAAAATGCCTCTTTGGAAGACTGGTGGAGACCACTCCTTTGAGGATATCTGTGTGTTATTTACAGTGATTTGTGGGAACAGCTAGACAGGGAGTTTCTCCTCTCAGCAGAGTACAGTGCCTCTGTGGGCATGGGAAGCAGGTGAGGAAAATGAGGATTAAGGCTTACCTTGCCAAGCAGCGTTTTGTATTAGCAAATCTTCATGATGTTTAACTTGCCAGTCTTGTCTCTGCTGTTTGTATGTATCGAGCAAATGCTGTCAAAGAAAGCTCATCTCTCACCCATTGCAGTGGGGAGTGCTGAATTTGATGATTTAAAAATTACGTTGCTTGCTTATGAAGTAATATTTGCAAGTATGTTTTTATCTTGTTCATGAAACAACGTATGAATTCACTTGGACAGCTGTTACCTTCTGTGTAGCAGAACAAAAAAATATGCCCATGTTGACAGTTTGAAGTGTTGTGAGGGCAAGCAGTCCGCTTCTTGTGAAATGCTCTTCTGTCAGCCTTTTTTAATACTAGATCACATGTCACTTGCTCCAAAAGGGACACCATAGTCCCTTTGTCGCATACCAGAAGGAAAGAGTTTGCAGATGTGTCAGTAGGCAGATTCCCCTGTGTAAGGCATCACCACTTGCAGTTTGGAGGGGTTTGTTTGTATTTTTGGCAGAGTTGTCTTCATAAATGTTGTTTCCGGTCTGTTTTCAGTAATTTGAAACTCCATCTTCCAGGTGTAAATTAAAAGGAAGGGGGACTTAAAAGCTCCTTTCTGTTGCTCCTTCCTAAATTTATTTATTTTCAGCTCTGTATGGAAAGCATATCCATTAATAACTTTCATGTCCACAACGTGAGTGTGAGGAGTGAGGGCTCTGTGCATTATCAGGTTGACTCTTTTGACCTTGGTAATTACTAATCTATGCAATCGGGCTTTTCTGAGCCTTGTCAGCCTCGCTTGTTTAGCGTTTTATTTATTTTATTGTTTTCTACAAGTCCTGAATAGAAAAAGGGGATTTAAAGAGAAAAATAAAAAATAAAAATAAAAAAAAAAGAAACCCAACCCTATGTTTATTCTTAAGGGGTGGAGGTCTTCTAGAGGGGAGCTGGCTTGCAGAGGGGGAAGACAGTATTCTTATGCTAATCCAGGCTCTGGATAAGGAGCAAAGCAGCCGTGCAAACAATGGAAGTGGAGCCAGAAAGTCTGCGCTGCAGTCTAGCACGCCTTGAAAAGCATGTCAGGCCGGGCGCCTTGGGCTGCCGGGAGGGGCCGCGGGGGGAGCGCCTCCCGCTCGCTTTATGGAGCTGGCGGCTGGCCAGCGCACTTGGAAAAACCTTACTACCTAGAAAACAAGAGTTAAGCCTGGAAGAGGCGAGGGGAAGAGGGAGAGAAGTAGTCTTGTTTTTTTTCCATGTGAAAGAAAGCAACCCTCAGACCCCGTATTGAGTTGTCTCGGCTTTGTTGCTGCTGTTTTCTCCTTTGTACCAAAAATTAAAATTCAAGTGATGTGTCCTTTAAATAGCAATTTTCTATTTTCTAAATGTTGTGCGTGAGAGAGGTAGGCTTTAGCAACGTGCCCCTCCTGGGAAATGAGCTTACACCACCCTCCTGTGGGCGAAGTGGTCGGACTGGGAAGCGCGCCGGGAGCCGGAGCCGCGGGCCGGCCTGAGGATGGCGGGGAGGTGCCTTGGTTCCTGTCCCTCGCTCCTCTTCTGGGAGAAACCTGTGTCACTGACACAGGCAGAAAGCAGCGGTTTGTCCAGCTTGCTTTGTTATTGATGAAAGCCCGTCACCAAAAATACAGGCTGTTTTCCTTAGACATCGTGAAATGGAAAATGTGCTCTTCAAGCACCACACAAAAACCCAGTTTCTGCAGAACTCTTCTTCGTGAGTTCCATAATTTGCATAATCACCTTCATTTTGGAGACATAAAGAAGTTGTGAATTTCTTCCTCTATATTGGGCAGAGGTTATAGGTATAGCTGAAGGCAGCCAAGATCACGGGGGCTAAGTAAAATAAATGCTTGCCGTGTCAATTTTTTGATCTGGGGATTTTTTTATACATAGATTAATAAATAACTGTCCTTAAATTATGAAAAAATTTGTGAAAACATTCATTAGTCCTTATAGTGCTGAAAGGGATGTTGCACGTTATAAACTCTTTCTATGAAAGCTTTTGTAATTTTGAAGGCACTGACACACTGATTTTTGGGTCCTTTTTCCGCTCTAAAAAAGTGAGCAAATGTATATTCAGGATTGAGGCCCAGCTTTTTCCTTTCCTCAGCCCACATATATTATTTGTGTCAAATTATTGAAACTCAAAGCCAAAATGTGTGATGAGTCTTGGAAGCAGTATAGTATGACCGTAATATTTTTAATAGTGACAGGTAAAATTTATAACAATTTCGGTGATTTTTTCCTTGCTGCTTGTGTTCGGTGAACAAAAGTAAGTAACTTTCTTGTGAATGGGATCTAAAAGGTTTATGATTTCCCATTTGGATTTATTAAATTTAGAGATGGTATGTATTACATGTGGAGACTTTTCTCCTTGTTCACGTTGACTGGTATGACAGTAAGAAACTAACGAAAATGATAAATAGATTATAAAAACATGTAGGAAGGATAGCTTCTGGGTAGAATAGCAGAAGTTGATGTCATTTATGGTAGAAAGAGCATGAGTGTCCATTTGCCAATTGGCTTAAGGGCAAAAGCTCTAAGCCAGCTAATCACTAAAGTGAAGGAGTTGAGAAAAAAGGGAAATGGGTCAAGGTGAATAAAAATGGTGTAGTGAAATTTTCTCTGAATATGTTCAAATAAGAGAATGTGTCATGTTTGTAACACATTAGGATATGTCTGAATACCTGATGTACTGGGAAAACAATTTTGCTGAATTTCATTAGTGTTAATTTAATTGAAGAAACTTTGTAGCAGTTAGTTAATTGGATGCCAGAGTAACAGTAAGATGGGCATTCAGGAGTCCAATGAATGGCGTCCCCAATTACCTAATGGTGCCAGGCATGGTAAAAAGCAGCTAGGCTTTAATTTCTTCACGGTTAACAACTTTGTTTATGAAGCAGACAGATATATCATAGTTTAGTACTTTGGCTTCTACATTTTGCTGTGATGTACACACGTTTGATATTTGCCAGCAGTGGGAGATCTTGCTTTCAGGAGATACCTGTTTGACTATCCAAGGTGGATTTTGGTGGCTTTTCCCACTGGTCACAAATAAAAAGGCCTTTTTGTTAAGACCATGAGCTCCCCTGCTGCAAAAAAACCCAGTTATTAGGATCTTGTGTTTTTTGAATGAACAAATGTGTTGCAGTGCATGTGTTCTGAACACATAGTTCTATATGCACTGAGGATTAAGATTTAATTTTTCATTTCAGTCTTTTGAGAAGTGTATAATACACACAAATGTGCTTCATTTAGCATTTCAGATTTCACTTCAGTTTGTAGAGGGAGAAGAAACATTTGTATCATTTACACACTTTATTGGCTTTTAAATTTATGCAATCAGGAACAGTTTTAAACAATTGTTACACAATCCACAGTTCCAGGGAATTATTTCTGTGAGCTTGAACAGATTAGTGCCGAAAAAAATAGGACCTTACGTGAAGTTGTTTTTGTTGGTGGCCATGCAGCCAGCTGGCTTGCAATAGCCAGCAGTCTTCTCCATCAGCTGTAGGATTTCTTGACAGATTTTGGGGGTGGATTTACCGTGCTTTTAAATTTAACATATTTGATAGCATTCAAGCATAGGTAGTTCGAGTGTTTCACTGTGACACTTTACTACAATTTGTGTAACCACACCTTGCAATGGAATAATAGAAACACATTTAAAAAGTAGGCTTGTACAAGTATTTGACAGAATTACACAGTACACAATCTGAAACTTTCTTCTTGTTAGGGGCTTGGTTAAATTTGAGTGTTTGACTTTGGATAAACTAAAGCTAGCTACAGTTCTTTTTGTATTAAGAGTGATAAAATATAGTCCCAGATAAGTCTGTTCCCTTCCTGACAGCTGTAGCTACATGAGATGGTGGCCTTTGTAAACTAAAGACTGATTTAGGTTTTTGGACTCTATTTAGTCTGAAAATCTGCCCTACAACCTTCTAACCAGTGGTTAGAAATTGTCTTCTCATTTCTGATCTAAAGAATTTTAATGGCTAATCCATACCTAGTTGTTGAACCAGTAATTTTCTTAAAGTTGAATAGCTGTCTGTCTTTCCTTGTGTTTATTCCTGTTATATTGTCAAAATGTAGTTATCTGTCCATCAATTTTAACTGTCTTAATTGTATTATTTTCCTTTCTTTTCATCTCCAAATGTCTTTCTTTCCTTGAGATACCAATGTTGAATTTATCAGTCATATTGTCTCTGTGCTATTCATGCCTTACTGTTTTCCCTGGGAAATTTCCCTAGGAAATACTGGAGTTGTGTTTGTGTCTTTCTCCCAGCAATGTCACACGGATGTGTCTGATGTTCTGTAATCAGTTGGTGTCCTTGAGTTCTTGGACATAGCTATCTCTTACGTGTGAGCTTCTAGTCTGTGTGAAGCAGAAATTCCTCAGTTACCCATATGCGTGACATTCCCAATTTCATGCTGTTGTACTTCATTCCATTTCTTCAGTTTTTCATGTGATGCAAATTTTCCTGCATAAAAACAACACTCAGCTGAACTGACAATTTGTGTTTGTCAGCAAATTCTTTTAAAGTCTTGCTTTCTGTGCCTACTTCATTAATGAAAAGGGTGAGTATTCTTCAGTCAAGCTGAATCAAGAATCAAGGTCCTCAAATGCCATTTGAACTAGACTACTAATCTCTGTTCTTGAAACTACTTGTCTGCCCTGTAGTGAATTCTTTGCTGTTCTTATAATCCCTCTTTTCTTCATCCAAATGAGTAATTTTCTTTGTGGCACCATATCAGGTTTTTTTATAATCTTACAAGAAAGTTGTTGTTGCACACTGACTTAGACTGACAGTCCAGTTTATCTCTGGCATTCTGTTCCATCTCAAAGTCCTGTTCAAAACTGTACCTATGATTGAGGTAATATACTTACAGTTGCCTAAGTTGCTTCTTGCCCCAGTTACACATCAGAGAACCATTTAATATGTTTAGTTTTGTTTAAATACATTAACTTGGTGTTACATGTACTGCTGCAAATGGTTCGAAGTATCTTGTCTGTTGAAATGGATTGTACGTTCTAATTCTTGTGAAGTCTAAGATTGACATTTTTTCATGTGTTTCCCCTTTACAATACTGTCTTTGTTGTTACATTCAGCACTATCATTCTTTACTGAAATTTGGAGCGGTGCAGCTCACTTGATTTGGGGATCATGCTGTTAAAAATATTACATAGCCACATCTAAAGAACAGTTACCACTTAATTCCATGCTTTCAGAGTTGGTTTGGACCATATGACAGATCTTGCACACTCCGGCTTCATATATTTGGAGTAAAGCAGAACACAGGGCTGGACTGCTGTGGTAGTGCCATGAATTCACTGCTGAGTTCCAGTTCAGAAAAAAACCCCACAGTTTTAACAATAAAAGCATTTTCTTCAGTAAACTGCTATTGGGAAGGATAATAAAATACAGTGCAGAAAAATCAGGTGTTACAATTGATGAATAAATTACTTTTTAGTGGATTATAGTTGAACACTTCTTCGTGGCTACAGTAGAAAAGAGATTGAGAACTTCAAAATCAACTGATTGGCTTATGGGTTTGAATCTCTTCAGCATCATTCTGTTGGCAGAGTAGCATTGCAGGTGTTAATTGGTGCTTTAATATATTCGAAGTAGGTATTTAGTTGTGTCATTCTGCACTGTTATATCAGGCAGGTTTTGGAGAAATTCCAGCTGTTGCTCTCTCAGTTTTGTGCCTTAGCCAGGGCTGCTAGTCTTCCTCTTTAATGGGAGTCTGGAAAGGTATTTCTTGTTTTAAAATGGGGAATTAGAATTTGTTCTCTCTGATTTTTCTTACTTGGTTTTATATATGATATTATATATATGTCTGCGAAATGTGAAATATTACTGGAAGGAAGATTGAGGATTACTTGGTTTTATATATGATATTATATATATATCTGTGAAATGTGAAATATTACTGGAAGGAAGATTGAGGTACAAAATACTGGTGGAGAGCATTATTTTTTGAATAGGCTTGGACAGCATTTCTGGGAACTACCTTAGATTGTATCACTGAACAAAAAAGCACCATGATATTGGAGTGAGTTGCATTTAAATGGTCTACTTTCCCCATTTTTTCTTGATTTTTTGGGTAACATGCTTTGTGGTACAGTGGCAAATACATGTTCCTGTGCCAGTGTGCCCTCTGGTGAACTGGGGGGCGAGATCACCAATTCTCTGAAAGTTTGAAACACTCCTACTTTTGCAGTGTACAAGAGTGCAAATATATATTCTTTCCTGAAACTTGCATAGACAAGACAGAAATTATTTTTTAAAATACTTTAAACAGACTATTACTGAGATTTGTTTTTTCTTGATAGAATGCTGTAAATAAAGGCTTTGTTGTTATTGCTACATAAAGCTGTTGGCAGTTTTCAGCTTCCACATGTGTTATTGAGAATTGGGAGTTTATTGCCATTGAAACACAGAATAAAGCAGTAATGCTTACAGACTTACGTTGCTGGACTGGTGGTTTACAGCTAGAAGGACGTTCCTTGTTAGCTGTCAGAATTGGTGCTGTGTCTTGTGCATAGGGAACACCAAAGAGTGAATATTTTTGCTGTCACATCTCTTTTCCCTCTGCCTGGCCAGGAAGTTTACTTTGAAGTTCCTGGTGCTCCAGACGTTTGCGCAGCGCGCGATTCCGAGTCCATCCCACCACAACCTGGCAGTAATCTTGGCAAGGGCTGCCGTGGTGCTGGGGGCGCCCGGCTCCCTCTTTGTGGCTGCATTGGGGAGAAGTCAGAGAAGTGTGAAAAGTAGGCCAGGGGTCGGGGCGGTGCGCCGCGCCCGCCGGAATTGGAAGTGACGGACACCTCCCGGCTCAGCCGCTAATTTGCCTCCATGTTAAATGCCTCCGAAGACTCATTAAAATGAAAAGTTCTTGGGTCTCGCCGACAGACAGATTGAGTTATTGATGCTGGAAGCGGCCACCAACAGTAATTGCTGCCCATCCCCGAGCGAACGCCCCTTCTGGCATTCATGAGCAGCGCCAGGCTGACAGGGGTCAGGGGGGTCAACCCTACCGAAATGAGGCCAAGGAGAGGCAAAATCAGTGCTCTGTTCATCTTTGTGCAGCTTTGCTTTTGTTGCAAGTAACTATTTAGGTGTTCAAGCTGTGTCTTAGTCCTTTGAGGCCCAATTACGCTTCCCTTGTGCATCACCATTGAAAAGTTCTGTAAGCAGAACATGACCACAACTATTGCAGTCTGAAAAAGTGACTTCTTACTCTGTTTGGCTGTCTTAGCTTTGTGTTCACCCATGCTGCACGAGTAGAATTATATTTGTGGAGCAAATGGCATGTGCATATGGTAGTGTAATTTTTCAGGAGGAATTAATTTGCACACAGCTTGGGAATCCAGGATGTCACGATTTTGAATTGCAGTTAATGTTGTCTTTTTTGTTGTTGTTTTTGTTTTAAAGATGCAGTACTCTTCTAAGAGACAAAAGTAACGAGATACGTATATTAGGAAACAAAACTAACTGTTAAATTTAATACAAATTTGGTTTTCATCCAGCAGAGAGGCTGGGGTTTTTTTGCAACGAAGTTTCTCTACCAGCAGTTTTCAACAGGTGGCCTAACATGGTGTTGCTGTTTCTCCCCACAGTATTATGGGAAGTCACCCATAATTTAATTTTTATAAAAAATAATTTAAAGACGTTTTCATTTCTGTAAAGAAAATAGTTTTCAAACAGGTCAACCTGGTTGAATATTATGTCTAATAGCTATATGCAAGTCTAAAATTACACGGCTGTGACCAGTGAGTTGACAGACCTAATATTTTTTTATAGGAATGCGAAAACATCCCTGTGGGTTGTTACCAAAAGTGTGTATTTCAGAAGAACCCTGCTCTTCAGATAGATAGTAAACATGGCTAATGTTTTCAGTTACTAATGTTAATAAACACATGGGGGTTTTTTGTTGGGTTTGTTGGTCATGCTCAGCATGATGACCATCTTGAGGGTTTTTTCTTGTTTCTCAAATACATGAAGTTTTTTAACACTTTGTTTTATTGTATCTTTCAGGAAACAAAGGTGGAAAAGCTACAGAAACATCTTTGCAGCCAAGCACCAAATATTGTATTAGGCTTCACTGAACAGACTGAGCTTAGCACTTGTCAAGCAGAAGGGCTGGGTGCCCTACACAGGAAGGATTAAAAGTGAACAATGACTCGATTGAGAGTTCATGAGCAATTGCTTGGAGCCTATCTGCTTATCATTCTCCATGTTCAAGGTAAATATGTACTAGTTGAAATAAGTTTATCTTTTTGATTTGTAACAAGAGTTGTGTGTTCTCCAATGGTTGAAGTAGGATTTTTTTTCTTTTGGAGTTTCTTTTGCAGGCAGGTGACTTTACTGGCCTGATGTGCCATATGGATGGTTCCCTAAAAAGAAGGACATTCTAGTGGTCATTCATTGTAGTATAGATTAGGTCTATTATAGCAAATACTTAAATAGAAACAATACCAAAAATGTGTAGTACACCATGGAGCAAGTTGGATGAGCAGCAGAAGTGAAGGTTTGACCTTCTGTATTTCAGTTCCATATATGTGTGAATATTTGATCTCTTTAAACTTGACCCACTGAAGAACTTGCAGTGTGCAGTTCCCCACACCTTCTGATGCTCCCAGCAGCCCGAGGCAGTATGGTATAACTAATCTAAATTAACTTGTTGTGCCATCTTGATGGGCCAAGGTGAGGCTATGGAACATTCACAAATACCCTCGTTTTCAGTTAGTGAAGATACTCATTTGTATGTCTGTTGTCTTTCCAGACACCAATTATCAAAAACTTCTGGAAATCCAGTTATCATTAGAGCTTTAGCTCCTCTGTCAAATTGGGTTGAATTGAAAAAAAAATATGCAGCAGTGCCCTGCATGTCCAGCAGGCACGTACATGCCTAGTTGGTCTCTGTGTAAGAGTATTTGTTCTCCCAGCTGTGCACTCCTCATGTGCTTAAGTACACAGAGCTTTCCAGGTATTTTCAGGAAAATAGAGAAAACTAATTTGGTACTGCCATCTAAATACTTGAATATAAAAGTCAAATATACATTCTTATTCCATGCTTAGATCAGTTACTGCTTAGTGCTTGATTTTGAAATATTATGTGAGATATTTACTTTCAAGAATAGCAATTCAATGAACCTGTTGAAGTGGGGAGAGGAGGAAGCCTGGTAAGTACCCAAATGCTGATCTTTTTGTTCTGTTTCTGGTGTTAATCTGCAATATTAGATTAAAGGATGTAGCAGAGCTGTCTCTTTCAAGACTGTGCTTGATACATCCATGTGTATCAAGCACAGTTTAGTAATAGCCTAGTTTTGGGTATAGTTGAAGTCTGTAGTAGATTTACAAATATTTGCAGATTGCTGTAAGGTGCTTAGATTGGTAATGGGAATAAATCAAAGTAAAGGAAATGTCATTGAGAAATTAAGAAGGAAATTTTCACTGAATGTTAAGTATTAGAACAGGCTGCCTGGGGAGGTTGTGCAATATCCACCCTTAAAAAGCCAGAACTTCACTGCAATGACTGAACAGCCTGGTCTAACATAGAAGTTGGTCCTGCTTTGACCGAGTGGTGGTACCAGGTGACTCCCAGAGGTCTCTTCTGCTCTAAAATACTCTGACGTAGTGTTCTGCAGTGGACCTTGTTCTCCTTGTGTTCAAGTAGTTTGGCTGCTTCTTGCAGAAGAGACCAGCTTCTCCCCTTGTTCCCTTGAAGAGTGATGTGCTTTGTTCTTTTTGCTGAAGTCATGGTTACCCCTTTGCATTAGTCACCATTTATCATTTTACTCATAGGCAGTAGCAGCTGAAGGATTCTTTTTTCTCTCTAGATACAAATCGAAATAATAATACAAATATACAGGTCTTCTAGCAGCTTAAAATTAAATTACATTAACTCCTTCCACGATCACGTTGATTAATAACAGTTCAGTAAATAACTTTCAGTAAGTAATATAGATAAATTAAGTTCAAAGACTGAAAATTATTTTTCAGCTTCAAAGGAAGAAATTGCCTTATCTTAGAAATTTTCCTGACTTTCAAATCAATACTGAGGGAGTTCTGAAACTATGGAAGAGTTGAGCTTGTGAAATGTTGTTAGTTCTTTGCAGGTTGCCTAAGGGCTTTTCTGCAAATGTGCAAAATATACTTGGTTTCCAGGGGTGGTGAGGCAAAAACCAGTCAAGTCTCTCTGCTTTTCCCTAGATTCATGGGGGAGGAAAGAATTAAGGTCATAGTAATAAAACGTTTAAAATTTTTATAGGAAAGAGACAATCTAAAGTGAAAACTATGAACAGTTGAAAAAGTAGTTTGAACAAGGAAAATGTATGCAGGATGTTAGAAAAATGCATCGTAAAACAATCAACAGAGGTGAGAAAGATTCATTATGAAGAATTTAAGAGGATTTGTGTGATTTACAGAAAGAGGAAGAAAAAGCTGAGAAAGTAGAAACCAGTGTGTGTACTTCCAGTGTCTGGCATCCAGCTTAATGGTTTGCTCTCTTGGGGTTTTTTTTGGAGGCTTCTTCAGAATGTTAGGAATTTCAGAGCTTACCGAGACCTGAGAGAATGATAAAAGCAAGTGTGTCTGTATAACTGCATGTATATATACATACCAGATTCCTTAACAGGTAACCTGAAAAAGCAAGTGGCTGCATGTGTTGATTAATGTGAAAATATTCTTACAATAACAACAGAAACCAGAGGCAATTCCATGGCATTATTGGTGAATAGCTGCAGTTTCTCAGGATGGTACTATGCAGCACGGGGACCCAGTGGTTACCCTTTGGGTTGTATCTTTATAGCTTTGGGTCTTCTTCACTTACACTGAGCAATAGTCAGAAATAAGCCTGGGGTGCAGATGGCCAGATTTAAGAGCAGCCTCTTCCATTAAAACGTTTTTGTATTTCCTTTCTTGCTGTGGTTGCAATAGCTTTAAACCTATCACTTGCTCTGCATCTTCATCCACCTCCTTTTTCTGATCTAAGGCAAGAGGGTTTCAGCTTCAGCTGCAGTTGTGACTGCACTAAACAGGCTTTGTCTTCCCACTAGGGCAGGTTTTTCGTTCAGAGGACTAGTTTTGCTTCCGAGTAGAGTCCTTTCTTTGTTGTTACAGTGCATTGATGAGCACGTCTGATCAATATCTGTAACAGTAGTAAAGTGCTTAACATCTACTTAAATATGTTCTCATAAATTCGGTACTTCATTGCTGGCAGTTTACTTCCCATGTGGTTCATCACACCTTTGTGTATTCTTCAGAGACACCACAGAAGACCAGCATTTTAATCCTTGTAAATTAGTTGACTAAAAATGTATTAATAGCACTTGATATGTATAAAGCTTTATTAAAAGTCAAATTTTAAAAGTGTTGATATTAAATATTAAAATGGACTTAAAGTTTCCACAGTTTGTTAGTGAACTAAAAGAAAAAACCTGTTGATTTTATTTCATGCCTCTTAATTACTTTTATTCAAATACTTGATATGGATAAGGTATATATTAAGATATATTTTAAAGCCCTTAAGCATTTTCTCAATTTCAGGTGAAATAGTTATCGAATTTGTATGTATAAACTAATCTGAAACAAAATTCTAAAAGCTATAGAAGGAACTTCCAGTTGTCAGTAGCCAATTCATTACTTGAAAACACTAGTTCTTTTTACTGGTGATTTCCCCTATTAACGGCTGCATCTGTCTTTAAAATATGGGCAGCAACTGTGTTCTTATGAATTTGTCTGATTAAAGTTCTTCCAAGGGATTATTAAAAGTTGATCTATTTCTTTATTAGAATTTTGCATTTAGTTTTAAGTAACTTTATTCTTTAAAAGTCCATTTAATTTAAGTTAGAATGCAGAGTACTTTTTAAAAGTAAAATACACAAAATTTTCATGTCTCTGGCTTTTATATTGAGTGCATAGGAACAGAATAGTCTTCAGAAGTGACTTGTGGGGAAGGGAAGTGGGTGAAGAGGCTGAGGATTGTGGGTTGGGAAGTAGAGGAGGCGGGGGCTGCCTGTCTGTGTTGAACACTGGTATAGCTCCTGGGAGAGCTGGAAGGGCAGGAGAAAGGTTTTAAACCAGTAGTCTGGGAACATGCTATGATTTTTAAGAACCAGTTCTGCTAGGTGGAGCTACCTTTAACATGCCTGGTCTTTGGAGATCACAGCCTTGATATATAAAAAAGCACTGTAGGGAGAATTATGGTTAGAATGCCAAACACAGTTAGCAGAAGCATTTAAGATACTTTCTTTGCACTCATAACAATTTTTCTGATTTTTAAAAAAAATTTGTGTTTTAGGAGCAAGTGCTAGTAATTCAAGCTGTGTCAGTTGTACTGAGGTTTAATTCATAACAGAACATGTTAAATCATTATGAAAGTTTGATAAGCAGAAAGGTGAAATGTGCTTCCTGAAGTGGGGGATTTTGCAGTATCTGCATCCTAAAGCAAGAAAAAGTAATTTAAAACTACCACATAAAAAATGTCAAGGTATGTCTTTTTCATAAGGAAGGCATATCTAACATAAAGAGCACTGGTACAACTTTCATCTTTGATGAAAAGAGCACAGTGTGGGTGAGCCTGAGCGTCAGTACCAGCAGGGAGGCAGGTGAAGGGGCTCTTCTGACAGATTCTTCTTACTTAAATACTGAATTTCTTGGCGTTTACAAGCATGCATCAGAGTAGCTACAAAGAAATGCCTCTAGCACTGTATTTCTGCTAGGACAAATCCCTTTTAAGGATAATGTAGTCTGGAATAGAAATGTTTTTATGGCCAATTTCTGTATTATGAATTTAGAAAGCTGTCAAACAACTTTACTGCTATGGGCCATATTGGACCTTTATTTGTGGAGAAAGAGAGGAGACAATTAATTAAAAATTGCAGGTACAATTTGGCTTTTGTGTTTGTGTTCTTTCACTTGCTGCTGTCTCTGCATTTCATAGAGCTGGTTTTTTATGAGTTACACAAATCTTTTCTTAGATCAGAAGACTTAATGAAATTATATCTGTCTCCTGGCATTGAGTTGCAACCAGGTTAACTCGGGTTTTAGTGATTAGTAACACTGCAGTGTCACGCACAGTACATTTTTAAGTTTTATCCATATTAATATTCACATTTGAAGCATGCTTTCAAGTAGACTTAGGTTTCTAACCCAGTGGGATTTTTAATATCCTGTGCTTCTTTGAAATACATTTTATAGTCTTAAGTTATTTTCTGGGATTGGAAAAAGTACTGCTTTGAATAATTTATCTTTTTTGATCAAAGGCTGGATATGATATATTGGCGGGTGTTGTTCTATTTTAACAATCTGTTTTATTATTAACTTTTGTAATTTTTATTTATTTTATTAAAATAAGGTTCAATTTTAAACAGAAAACCATTTAAGTGTTGTCATATCTGTAGCAGTTTTTCACACTTCTAGTAATCTACATTGAATGCAGTGTATGATGGGGCTGAGCAAATGACAAAGTCAGAACTTGAAGTCTCATCAGCTTTTTTCTCATCAGCATCTTACACTGTTGCAGTTAAGAGGGGAGAATGGTCCACCATTACTCTGATATTTCACTGAATGTTGTAACTTTGTAATGCAGTAAAATACACCTTACAGAGCAGTTTGCATGTTTAGAAGTCTGTGATGCTGTAGCTCCCAAGGCTGGATAAACAGGCCAGAAGTGAGCCAGGATCTTGAATAAGCCCTCCAGTGTGTGATAGTTAATTTGTTGCTCGTGTATATTATTTTGCCACACCAGCTCTGTGCAGTTTGCAGGTGGAGGTTAGGAAATAGTGGAAAGGAAGCTTTGCTGTGCCTGAAGTCTCTGGGTGCTGCATTTCAGAGCACAATATATGACACACATTTGAAGGTTATGTGAGATTTGTGTATGTATGTTTCTTAGCTGTACTGCAGAGTGACAACTGCATGTATCATGGAAAAGAAGAGATTAATTACATCATCAAGTAGTGTAGTGTCACAAGATCCCTAAAACATGATCCTCTCTTTCACTGTCCTGCTCCCAGGGGGAAGATGTGAATGTCTGAGTGTGAATGTCTGAGAGCTGGAGCTCTGGGGGTGAGGAGATAAAGCTTGGAGGAAGATGTTCCTTAGGCCTATCCTTAGCTCTCTCTTGTTCATTTACTCAGTATCTATTAACCAGGAAAAACAGCAGTGAAGTATCCTGTGAGTTCAGGACCTTCATCTGCCCTCTTAACATCTAAGGTGGATGGAAGCCAAGTCTTTCCATGTTTGACTACCATCCCCATACCTACCAACTTTAAGATGGACACTAACCTGTCTTGAAGTGCTGAGGATGAATTACAGTACTGCAGTAAAGGATACAGTTAGGGATAATATCTAGGTGGAGACAATTAAAAATTGTTTCCTGAAGTAATCCCAAGTATCCTCAAAATTTTCCTATTCTTTTCCCTGGATACTTAAACTCCTGTCTATGAAGAGTTCTCTTTACAGTCTTAGAGAGTAAAAATACAAGAGTGATATTTTTTTTCCCCCCATTCTTTGTGCAGTGCAGGTATTACCTGTAAGATGAAAGCAGGCTCCTATGGAGTTTCACATTACAAAAATAATGAAATTGTAGTCTGTTTGTGCTTTGAATAAAAATCTTTGCCTATAGAAACTGTACAAAAGACAAAGATGCTGTTTCTTTGAGAATACAGTTATCTATTTTGGATTTTATTTGGTATCTACTCTTCATAAATCTTGTAATGCAATCCATCATAATAACTGAAGAGGAGAAATGTATTTCATGTCACTTATAGTATAAAAGGTTGGTATTCTTGTAGTCATGCTTCAGTGTTAGTTTGCAGAGAATTATACTGCTTTAAAAGATGCAAGACCTGCAAAAAAATATTGTTCTTTCTGTTCTGAGCTAGGAGAAGCCATGTTTTAAGGGTTTCTTGGATTTCTCCTCTAATAAGCTGAAAAAATACTGCATTCAGTGATCAGAATAGGAAAATGGATGAGTGACTGTAAGATGCTGATCATAAAGTACCATAAAGACTTTTAACGTGTGGAATGTCCCTGAAGATAAGGGGGGGGGGGGGGGGTATAACATCAGTTGGGAAAGATGCCATAGTCATTCAACAAAATTAGAAAGACCATATTGGTACATATGCAGTGGCTTTTCCTTTAAATATTAAGTAGAATTACCTGTTTCTCTGAGCAGGTAAGGATCTCTTAAATGCGAATACAGAATGTCATGTAATGTCTGTAGCACAGTATTAAAATTACCTTTCAGTTTATGCTGGGAAGAAATATGTGGAAAGAGAGGGGGGTGGATGGAGGAGCTATTTCATATGTGCAGAATTCCTTTTGGTTAAATCAGAAATACCTACAATCTACTGTTATTCTAGCATTAGATCTTGTTTCTTGTTAACAGTCTGTACATATCAGGACTGTTTAACTTGGGCATTACTGAAATGTTGTTTGAAGACCACATTAAATAAAACACTGCTCTGTGATTTCAGTGTTTGGGTAAATGGTGTATTTCTCAGGATATTCTCTTGGTTGTATCCAAAATACCACAGTTGCATTACTTTGCTGCATTGGACAGTGCACTAGGTGTGCTGTATTAACCAGATGAGGAAATCTGTAAGTCTGCTGTTTTCAGGACAGTAGGATCAAATTTCACAAATATTTAATTGGGCACTTGTCTGAATGACATAGTAGATGTTACAGTAGAGTGATACAGGTGGCTGTATCTGCACAAGGTTTTAATCAAGTTTTTTTGCCCATGTTTTAAGCAAGGTACAACAGGATGCTAACGTTCTCATCACTCAACAGCTCGTGTTTGCTAGGTTTGACAGGAAGCCACACAAATCTGTTGAAAGGGACCATGAGTTTCCTGGTCAGGTTTCTTTCCCTTAGAAAAACTGAAATTTTTATTGTAACCTCCATTTTTTTACTAATAACTGAATTTGTAAAAGCCTCTGCTGGTCCTGACTGGCTGTTGGCTTACCTTGCACACTGAGCCTTACACAGAGCCTTGCTATAATCTGTATGAGTGTGGGTGATAGTTTGTTCACAGCTCTTCTATCTGTATTTTGTTCATACCTTGAGGATTTAGAGCCAAGGTGGTGGGCAGAAAGAGACTTCCTGTTGGTAAAATTTTGTATGATAAAGCTGAGGGAGATGGGTAAAGATGTTATCATCTCCTATAGTAATCACATAGCATATTTCAAATGAGGCAGATAATGTTCCTAAATTTTTTCTGGATGTACTTCACTAAGAAGAAAACAGATGGATGTTTTCTTCTGAATGCCTACATTCACAAAAGCACTTTCATAATATGAACAAGAGCAAATGATGTTTAACTCTGCTGCTGTTGAGAAACTGAAGGCTACTTGGAACATGATGTAGCCCTGTTTCTATTCTGTGAAAGCTTGTTTGGATGGATGTTCATGTCATTTACTGAAATTTAATTTGCAAACAAGATTTACTTTAGCTGTGTTTTGAAGTACTAATGCATATAGAGATCAAAAAAACCAAGAGATTTTGGAGTTATTACTGCTCTTCCATGAGACTGCGAATCTATAAAAAATTACTTCAGAAAATTAGAAAATTGCATATTAAGTATGTTCAGTCATGCATAAAATTATTCTTGTTGTGGTTATCAAGCCGTCAGCATTTTGGTTTTCTAAACACATGAATGAGAGAAGCTTTCTTCAGAAAACTCTAACCAGTTACACCACTAATTTTCTTCCCTACTTCAAAACGAGAAAATATCTTTCTGTTTATATGGATTATGGTTGGAAGATCTGCTGTTAAGGTACAAAATATTTCAGCTAGGTATTTCTAGAATAAAATTATTAACTCAGATTTCTACCATAATCTTGGGAGAGGAGATTGTCCCAAGGA
The DNA here is from genome assembly GCF_000691975.1 of Corvus brachyrhynchos. NCBI lineage: Eukaryota > Metazoa > Chordata > Aves > Passeriformes > Corvidae > Corvus > Corvus brachyrhynchos. The sequence continues at coordinate 6,028,723 of NW_008246060.1, forward strand.
GACAAAGGAGAGGAGGTTGTTCAATTCTTTATTAATATAATTACTCTGTTGTCATGTTTTGCCTGTAAAACTCTTGAGCAGTTATCAAAGAGATGCAGACATTTTTTTTCTTGTTATTTTTTTCATGTCCAGGTCAAAAGCTAGACAGCATGCTTCATGGTACAGGAATGAAGACAAATTCTGACCAAAAGAAACAAGCAAATGGAGTAACACTTGCTCCAGAGGACACCTTACCTTTTCTTAAGTGCTACTGCTCAGGACATTGTCCAGATGATGCTATTAACAACACATGCATGTAAGTGTTGCATTCAGCATAGAGAGGCTCTTTGAAGAGGATCATTTTGGGTTTTGAGAGAGCAAACTACTTTTAGAGGCTGACCAAGGTTCTCTCAGGTGATCTGACCATAATTTATTATGTTCTGTGAGGGCTAAAACTCATGGTCATCTCTGTGTAAACAATACTGTTTTCACCACACCTTAGAACCATTTGCAACTGGTCATTTTAAGTCCAGCAACGGCTTTGAAGGACAGAGGTTTTAAGTAACCCTGTGATATTTTACAACTGGGTGAGTATTAAGTGACCCAAATCTAAGCCTTCTGACACAACCACCTGTTTGCTTATTTCTTCAGCTAGTAGTCAAAAAGGTAATGTAAACAACATAGCCATTTCCTGAGAATTCCTCTTGTTACATGTTCAATAGTTACAGACTATGAAGGAAAGGCAGGGGAAAATAAAGAAAAGCCTGTGGACATGTAGAGACAGGAGGGGAGTGACAGGAGGGGAGTTTTCTCTCTGATAGGCTTAAGAATCCTAACAGACTCATGCACACAGGTTATGTGCTTGCTTAAGGTGGTTTTTTTTCATGTCCTGAAAACTCCTTGTTTTTCCTTTTTTTCTCTTCATTTGCAATTCCATGTTCAAGGCCCTTCTGTTTCCTTCCTTAAGAATTAATATACACAGTTGAAAACATATTACTTGCTCCTGTACTCTGAGTCTTCACTTTAACATAGTATTCAGTCTCTCGAAGGTGTCACTTGGCAGATAAGGCAGTTTTTATGGAACCCAAGGAGGTAGAATAAACACTGCTGTCTTTTTAAATGTAAACACAGGCAGTAACTTACGAACCGTTTGGAGCTGAGAAAACGTTCCAGTATTTTGTCTTTCAAGCCTCTTGGTATTTATTTATTGGTTTTTATTGCCCTCTAGTGTGTGCAGTAAGTATAGGCCTTACTAGTTTTTGTCTGACCTAGTAACTGATAGGCCATTATGCTGATAATAAAGCTATTAGTTAAAAACACAGTGTCTATGTGCAGGGTATCTTACGGCATTATGCTTTCCATATCTGCATTTCTTTGAATTAATGTAAATAGATTTTTGGTAAACAAAATTATTTCTAAATTTGTTTTCCTTAGTATCTGTGTTGAGGGAATGAATGAATTTTTGTGAGAGAGCATCTGTCTAGTGTTCTACTTGAGAATACTGTGGGAGTCTTTTATTCTCAACCTGGATGGTAACCCCTGTGTTAAAAGAATTTTTATAGAAGTTTTCATTCTAGAATTCTTAATGGGTTCATGGTCAACTAATGCTGCATATTAAATGACAAACATGCTGGTAAAGCACACATGATATGTTTATTCCAGAACTAATGGGCATTGCTTTGCTATCATTGAGGAGGATGAACATGGAGAGCCCACGCTTGCTTCTGGGTGCATGAAGTATGAAGGTTCAGACTTCCAGTGCAAGGTGACAAAATGAGATTTATACCAATGCCTTACTTGGTTTCATTTTTATGCCTCTCCCTCTTTTATATGGCATTCTGAAGATGTTTCTAAAGCAGATAGTGCTGCTATGATGAGTATAAGAGAAAAACTTCTAAAGAAATTGGGTTTTTTGTCTTAAGAGCAGTATTTATTTAACATATGATTTAACTGGTTTTGACTAAGCTCAAGACCTTTCCCATGTATGAAATAGCAACTTAAGTAAAAATCATCTATTTCTGTTCAACAAGTAAAAAACGTTCAATGAAATGCTTTTCATGAAATATAAAAAAATGCAAGATCAAAAGTAGGCACTCAGAGATTAGATGATGTCTGTCTGCCACTGCAGAGTGATCTCATACATTAAATGGTGTGGTTGAAGTGCCTTCTAAATAAAATAGCTTACACTTTTGTCTGTGCTATGTTGTAGCTGTAGCATCCCCTGCCCTGTCCCCATTTTAGCTTCAAAATCCAAATGTGTATCCAATTCTCCTTCAACAGGACTCGCCTAAAGCACAGTTACGTCGAACGATTGAGTGCTGTCGTACGGATTTCTGCAATCAGGATTTGCAACCAACATTACCACCTCTTGATAGTACAGGTAAACACCTCCTGTATGTTCACACTGCTACTAAGAAATGCTGTGTAGGTTCTGGTTTTCCTGATCAACAGTGGAAGTAAGGAGAAAATATGATTACAGTATTGCACAGATCTGTTTTTTCCCTTATGAAGTAATTTTTGTATGAAGCTCTGTACTACACTTCATTTTCTGTTTTCAGTTTTTCTTTTTTTGCCACCTTCAAGTTAATCTTTTCCTCCATCAGTCACTCACGGTATTTTTATTCTTGTTTTTAGTGTGCTCATACCTTCATCTACATGTGATATTCTGATCTGTTTTTATTCAGTTTCCACAGTCTGATCTCTTTTTAAAAAGTTTTTCTTAATCTCTGCTGTGCTTTTACTATTATGAATGCCATCATAAAAGAAGTATTCTGACCTTGTTAACACCTCTTTATTGCAAACTCATTCTCTTCTTTCTGTTGTTCCCAGTGAAAATAGTTTGTTTTCATGAGCTTACTCATTCATTGCTAGGCAAGTCATACTGGTTTAACTGTTGCTTTATACCTTCTCAGAATCTTACTGCTCTAAATCCTTAATTTCTATTTCTAACCAGCAAGAGTCAACCAAAACAAACAACTCCAAAATCTTTTTTTTTTTTTTTCTTTTTTTTTGGTTATCATCATCCAAATGAATTTATCTTTGCTTTTCTGATATAAATACTTACTTCAATACACGGTGTATGAAAACATACCTAAATAAACTGTTTACAGTATATGTTTAATTAATAGACTTTGGAAACTCTCCTTTTTTTCTTTCTATTTTTTTCTTTCTTTTTTTTGTCAAATAGATGGACTTTTTGATGGCAGCATTCGTTGGATGGCAGTGTTGATTTCTATGGCAGTCTGCATAATTGTCATGGTCATCTTATTTAGCTGCTTTTGTTACAAGTAAGAAAGCACTTTCTTTATTGGCAACATTTTTAATTTTGCAAATCTGTGTAAACAGAACAGTTACTTTGCAAATGTTCACAGTTAATCATATGTAGATTAGAAACAGTTGTAATTTAATTTCACATTTCTGTGGGTAGCAGTTTCCATCACTAGGTAAAATGAAATGTTCATGGCAGAGAATTTAACTGAATTTGGTCCTTTTCCCTGGCTATAAAGTATTTACAGTTTTGTAAGCTACACAGAACTTTGATGCTATAGCAGCTGGTAAACAGGAATATCTTCATGCTTTTTGTGCCATTGGGTGTTCAGTCACTTTCAATAGTTAAATTTCACCTGCTTCTGAGATTTTCTTTTATCTGCTGTGTTTCAAAACTAAGTAATTGTCCAGCTGAACTATGGCAGTTCATTCAGGTGCTTCTGTCAGCCGCAGCCCTGTGCTGGAGTGGTCACTGTTCTAGCAGGAAAGGTTTCCAAGGAAAGCTGCTTGTGTCAGCCTCAGCTGCCATGGTTCGAGGTTCTGTCTGTTCATTTAAACCAAAATCAGCAATGTTGTGCTGGTAACACTGGCTGAGAGCTGAGTATTAAAAATGCTGGATTTCCATGTAACTCATAATAAACTGACAGACCCGTACATGCATTACAACAGCTTCTTAACATTAAAAAGCTATGGAAGTTAAATTTCAGGAAAAGAAAAAAGATACAGTAAAATCTGATTCTCTTTTTTCTTTTGAGAAAACTTCTATATTTAAATAGCTCTTCTCCTAGATCAGTTTGCTACATATTTTAAGTGTTTTGGAGTTCAGCTTAACTTCTGTTACTTTTGCAGGCATTACTGTAAGTCGATGGCAAAGAGGCACTGTTACAATCGTGACCTGGAACAAGATGAAGCATTTATTCCAGCTGGGGAGTCATTAAAAGACCTTATTGACCAGTCACAGAGTTCTGGGAGTGGATCAGGACTGCCACTGTTGGTAAATCATAAACTAAGATTTTTCTTCACTGGATTTCTCTCCATCACGTACAAAGTTTGGTTTGTATCTAATGCCTAGAACAAAGCAGTTTGCTCATACAAAATGCTCATTATTTTATATGCCATTATGATGAAAGATGAAGTACAAAGTGAACAAGTTTAAAGCCAATCTTCACATAATTAAAATGAAGTGCGCAATTGAGTATGTTACAGAATCTGTTGGTGTCAGCAAAATTTAAAGAAAACTTAGAGCCTTCAGCCATTAAGATAAAAATGCAAGAAATGGCTAATACAAGTATCAAATTGAGTGAACTCAGAGATTTTATTTTCTTAGTTTCCATTGACCATTAAAATAGATTTTGTTTTTATTGACTGATAGAAGTGTACAGGGAGACTTCAGAGCAGCCTTCCAGTACCCAAGGGGGCCTACAAGAAAGCCAGAAAGGGACTTCTTACAAGGGCATGTAGAGAGATAGGACAAGGGGAAATGGCTTTAAACTGAGAGTAGGTTTAGATGGGATGCAATAGTAGGTTTAGATAGGAAGCAATTCTTGACTGAGGATGTTGAGGCACTGGAACAGGTTGCTCACAGAGCTGTGGATGCCCCATCCGTGGCAGTGTTCAAGGCCAGTCTGGATGCGGCTTTGAGCAACCTGGTTTGGTGGAAAGTGTTCCTACCCATGGCAGGGGGGAAGTAGATGATCTTTAAGGTCCTTACCAATCCAAACCATTTTGTGATAGTTGTTCATAGTTTTTTCTTTCACCATCCTATATAATACTTGCATAAAAATTAGCCAGTGAGACAGATGACTATTTATAAATCAGAAATAAAATGCAAGAGAACATACCCTTCAATTAGAAGATGTGCTGACTTAAATCTTCTGGGGTTATTTTTATACCTTGGAGGCAGCAATAATGAGTCCAAAATTGAAATAGTGGAAAAATTCCATGGAACAAATTTTACAATGGGATCAAAATTATAACAATCCAAATTTGATAAGTAGCCTGGCCAAGTACTTTTGGTTAACTGCTGTTCCCTCCTCCACCTTATACCTTCTTATTTCTTTTTCTTTTTTTTTCGTAATTATTTTTTTGTCTTCCTTAGGTTCAGCGCACTATTGCCAAACAAATTCAGATGGTGAGGCAAGTTGGAAAAGGACGGTATGGTGAAGTGTGGATGGGCAAATGGAGGGGTGAAAAAGTGGCTGTCAAAGTGTTTTTCACCACAGAAGAAGCCAGCTGGTTCCGAGAAACAGAGATTTACCAAACTGTCCTCATGCGACATGAAAACATCCTTGGTAAGGCAGGAGAACACTGCTTGGCTACTGGAGGGGTGGCATGAGGGTGGAGGAGCAGGAACTCTTAATGGATGGCTTGAGGGGTCTAAGGCAGCTTCTGTGGAATAACCAGATGGGTTTCCCTTAATGTGTGCTAATAAAATGCTGTTGGAAGGATAGAATCTTCGTTGGAAACGTGTCTGCAGTCTCTTTGCTGGAAGGCTGGACTGGTAACCTCATGTACATTAAATAGAATCAGAGCTAGATTCTACATGATTAGTTTTCATAAGGGGACCACATATCTTCTGATACAGTACAAGACATTATATCTGTAGGAATTATTACTAAATCTACTGCATAAAAAATGTATGTGCAAATAAATAGTAACTTGGTTTATACATTCCATAGGTTTCATAGCAGCAGATATTAAAGGCACTGGCTCCTGGACACAGCTTTACTTGATCACGGATTATCATGAAAACGGATCATTGTATGATTTTCTGAAATGCACTACCCTGGACAACAGGGCTCTGCTCAAACTGGCCTATTCTGCTGCGTGTGGCCTGTGCCACCTGCACACGGAAATCTACGGGACACAAGGCAAGCCTGCGATTGCACATAGGGACCTGAAGAGTAAAAACATCTTGATAAAGAAAAACGGAACCTGCTGCATTGCAGACTTGGGTCTTGCAGTCAAGTTCAACAGGTAAGAAATCCTCTCTAATGGGAAAACATTATTGTAATTTTATTTATTTATTTATTTGGCATCAGATACCCAGGTTAAAAGGAAGATGGAATCATTTGGTTGCATGCTTTCATTTTTTTTTTTTTTTTTAGTTTTGAGAGTAAAATGTTCTCAAATGCTGGTAGACGTCATGATGAAAATTGGTTGTTAAGAAACAATGAAAATATTCTTCTTAGGGAAAATAACAGTTTTGTAGAGGAAATGGAGACTAATTTTTTATTCAAAACTAGCCTTTTATAGTAATGGCAATCATATAAGTTCTTTCATAGGAAATTTGAACAGCATATAGGCAGTTGAAACATAATCGAAGATGTGATATTGTAATGGTATTATTAAATACTTTTTCTTTTATTGGTTTAAGTTCTACAGGGACAGAGAATTGGTTTTTTAGTGATTGTGCCATACAGTATTTCATACCTTGTAATAGTCCACAATTCAGTAGCTTCCTAATGTTTTCATATAGTGACACAAATGAAGTTGACGTTCCCTTGAACACGAGAGTGGGAACAAAACGTTACATGGCTCCGGAGGTCCTGGATGAGAGCCTGAATAAAAACCATTTTCAGCCGTACATCATGGCTGACATCTACAGTTTTGGGCTGATCATTTGGGAAATGGCTCGGCGCTGTGTCACAGGAGGTAAACTTCTAAATATTCTGTATAAAATCTACCAGGCCCTTCCCTCACTTTAGCAATGCTTCACCAGGAAATAATATAATTAGCTTGCTGTATGATCAGGCTTGTATTCTTTAAAAGCAGTAGTAATAGTCTGACACATATTTTTGTGACTCATCCTGGCTTTTCTTTTGCTCTTCTTTTGTATCCTTATACATCTTCACCTGTATTCTTCTTCCATCTTACATTTCTGTGTGCTTCTTTGTAGCATGTAGTGGATTAGAAAAAGCCAAATTCAGCATTTGGTATCAAAATCAAAGGCACTACAAGGAATTATTGTAGCTACTAAAGTTAATAATCATAATATTGGAGCTTTTATGATTGTTGTAGTGAAATTTTTAGATTTTTACACAGTAAAACAGTGTGGTAAGCTTAACTTGGCACAAAGTTAATTTTTGTTCCTGGCTAAGGAAATCCTAGAGTAGATATATAGATTTATTTCTTTTAATTGTTCTTAATCTTTCACAATTATCTCCAGGTATTGTTGAAGAGTATCAGTTGCCATATTATGACATGGTGCCAAATGATCCATCCTATGAGGACATGAGAGAAGTGGTGTGTGTCAAACGCCTACGCCCAGTGGTATCGAACAGATGGAACAGTGATGAAGTGAGTGTGCAGAGAGGAAAAGCTACTTCAGTTTGTTCATTAATATAGGAGGGTATTTTAGTTTAATAAATACTAAAATGTTGTGAAGTAGGGACTGCATTCAGATATTCTGGTACTTTGAAAACCTCACAGCAGTAATAGGAGAAAGACATGATTGAGATCGATTCAAAATACTGTATTTTTTAATGTATCTTTTCAGTGGTCTGAGGGGAAGATACCCTTAATCAGCATCCAAGTGTATGAATACTGCTCTACTTGAGATCATCTATTTTAGATAGTGGAATATATTCAGAGTTTTAATTGGAGCTAAAACTTAAAAGAATTTTTTATTGGCTTTATTAGTCTTCATGTATATAGCTTATTGGTTTGTGGCATAAGGTATTTCATGAAAGATGAAGCAGTTCCTTTGTGGATTTCCCCTTTCCTTTTTTCCTTTTTTACTGTTACATCCCAGTACAATCTGTGATGTAACTAAAGTATTTTCATTTAGATGTGTTTTTAAAGGGCCACAGCTTGAACACAGTAAATAAGACATAACTATTTCACATAGCAAATTAAATATGCCATATCCATTCTTCACAGAGTCCTTGACTTCCTCTATGAATTCCCAGTTTTTTTTTTTTTTTTTTTTTTTTTTTTTTTTTGTGGACTGCTGACTGTTGAACTGTTGCCACACCTTTGTTTTCCGTGAAGGAATTTGCTATGGTTTCCTGTCATACACGTGGAAATTTTTCTGTTTATTGCTACCATATTTGTACCACTGTTCATGAGTTATACTGAGAATATCTAGTAATGCATCATTGGGAAACTAAATCTACACTTTCATTAGATGCAGCTACTGTAATACTAGGCAGTGAGAGGGAGGGAAGAGGAGGATTGGCATGTGGATATTGGGTTTGGGGTTTTTTCCTTCAGTAGATCTCTTTAATAGTTTTCTACCAACAATTCTGCAGAAAATTTGGAAGTTGCACATTTTTGGACTTGAAAGTTCTATAATTTGAGCTTAACAGTGAACCAAAACTACACTTTGGATGTAGCAGTTGTTACAATAGTGTTCCTTTGCTTTTCCTTTTGCAGTGTTTAAGAGCAATATTGAAGTTGATGTCTGAGTGCTGGGCTCATAATCCTGCCTCAAGGCTCACTGCCTTGAGGATCAAGAAGACACTTGCCAAGATGGTGGAATCACAAGACGTAAAGATTTGACATAGGAAATTGACTTTGGAGAGCAAAGCTGGACTCCCTAGATCTTTTCACTCAAATGTGGGTGAGGAAGATAGAAATAGAAAAGAGGAAATAACTGAGATTCAGTATATTTTCTCAGCACACTTCTACAGGCTGCTAATTAAATCTTTCAGTACTTCATAGACCGTGATACTGAGAGCCTCTACACACTACGTGCTACATATATGGACAGCCTTGAGAAAATACACATTTTGTTTTGGTTTGAGCTGCATTGAGACTTCTATCATACTTAGTGAGTCTCCAGTAAAACTCTGGGTACTGAATTGAATGTTCAGATTACAGTGCTTTCTGTGAAAGCCTAACAAGCTATATGGATTCAACAGAGATGGAGAATATAAGCTTTTTTTTTTTTTTTTTTGGCCTTCTACCTGATAAAACCTAGTCAGTCCGTACCAAGTTCTGGTGAAACAGCCTGTAGGTTATGAATCTGTTTGTGATACTACTCCGTTTAACAGTTCTTTATGCCTTTATGTGTGTGCCAGGATTATTTTGCTGTCATTTGGAATATATAAGAAACCATTTAAATGAACAAAGTTTTATGGTCAGGGCTCCATGCATTTTGTGGCTCCACAATCAGAGATTTGCTACAGAATCTTTTGCCATTAAGTTATCTTCAGAAATCTCAGTTTTAATTTTTTTTCTGGTTTTGTTTTGGTCATGAGGAGAACTGCAAAAATGTGAACCATTGATCAATTAAGGGATGCCTACCTAAATCTGTAAGGAGCTTGAAACAATCTCTTCTAGAGTTGTAGGCTGCCTTGGTCATCTCACTTGCAGTCTAGAAAGAGCTCCATAACTGGATCTCTGAAATTTGTCATATTTTTTCACAGTGCCACATGCAACCAGCATTTTTGCCATAAAATGCTTTACATCTTAGCAGAAAGACCAATGACAATGTGTTTTGCCTTCCTGCTGTTTTGGGACTCACTTGATAGGTGTCTGTCATGCTCTGAACTTCTTTCCACAAAGGAGGGGATTTGTCAGCTGTAGCAATGTGCTCTTTCATCATTTGACAAAACTAGGCAGAAGGTGAGTTTTGCAAGGCTTGAGGACAGGTCTGGTTTACAGAAGAGGGAAGGCAGGAAGCTCTGACTGCTCTGAAGATTAGAGAATGCAATAAAGGTCAAGACCAGGAGAACAGAGTACGTGAACTGTTGAAGATCAGACAGAGCATGCAGAAGATTTGGAGCTGGGTTGCTCTGATGTAGACACAGGAGGCCACATCTGTAGGCCACTTAGTGGAAGTGAAGATTTGAGACAAGGTAAATCAGTGAGTGTTTTAAGTTCTAGTTAAGTTTGGGAGGAATGGCATTGAAATTAATTCATGAAGATATACAGTAAACTAGCGGAATTGCAAAACTTGGTTTTATTGTGCCAACTGTGTAACCTGCACAAGAAACTGAAGTTCCCCCATTTTCACCACTGACCCACACAAGTTGGTTACAAGCCAGAACCCTCCATGAGGTTACTCAAGGCAGAATTATTGATTTATAACTCCTTTGGCACTTCTACTTGGAAGTTAGAAAATAGTACCATGACTCAAGCTGAAGCTTCAAAGCATGAATCATCTGAAGATTGAACACACAGTATTGGAACCATTGAATCTATTTGATAATTTAAGTGCCTATAACTTTGTACTGTAAATCTTGTTCTAGATAACTTTAAAAAGGGAAGTTATTTATACAGTGTGTTTTGTGCTTTAGTTAAAAAAAGAAACAAAACAAGAAATGCCTACTCCTAGGTACATGCACACACACACATGCCATAGTTGAGATTTGAAGAAAAAAGTTAAGAATAATACCAAAATTGATGAAAAATGTTAAAACTTCAGATTGATTTATGCCGGATTATTTGTTGTCTTGAAATATTTACATGGAGATTGTTTTGATGTGTTTAAATTTCCCTTGAAAATACAACTGATAGAAACAATGTAACACAGAAGTAATGTGATTTGTGAACAATTACAACCTTCTAGCATGTTACTTTTTTGTTTTAATCCTGTAGTTCCCATAATGTAAATGGTCAGGCAAAAGATTGCAGTATTTTTATTTTCTATTGTGATGTACAGACTTTATTTAACAGTTCTACATATTTTATAGAAAACTAGCTATTTCGAGGGACTTTTTTTTTTTTAAATAAAGTCATTACTTTTGTTTAGTAATGCCTTTAAGTATTAATATGTATCTGGCTGAGAAGTTCATAGGTATGTCAACTTTAACTTATTTGAAAACAGCAAGAGATATATGATATTGTGCCACATTCCTCATGATAAAGGGCTTTAAAAAAAAAAGTTTCTCCGTCCATTGCCAAGAAATATATGATGATTTTGAAATTGTCAATCATGTCTTCGCGCATAATTTTTGCACAGGTAGTTGGAAACTTTTTGGTATAAGCCAAAACCAGTAAGGGATAAGCTTTCTTTTTCCTTCTCTAGAATTTTTATCAATAAGAAGGAAAAAATGTTTATCTAGGTACCCTGCTAGCTTAAGCTTTCAAAGCATGGAGGTCTGTTTAAATTAACCCCATCCTATGTAGAATATGCTGTCATTTCTTTTGGAAGTTGCCACATCATTATTAGCTGTAGACATGTTTTGTGAAGATTTTTTTAGTTCATTTTTCCCAAGTCTTCAGGAAGCCTCTGCTGGAAGTATGAATTTCAATAATTTGTAAATTTTCACGGGTTTTCTTTTCCATTGTTTAGGTATTTGCAAGGCAATAGGATGGTTAGACACCTTAGGACCTAAACTGATTTACACGTTTACTTTAATGTAGAGGGAGCCGACTGCCACAAAGATGATTTTTCAAGAGGGAAAAAAAAATCTTTTTTTGCCTTAAACCTAATTTTTCAGCGCTTCAGTTACTCTGTTCATACTCAAATCTATCATGCATGTGTAATTTTTATTGCACTGAACAGGAGCTTCCTTGATTCCAATACTCAACAAAATGTTAACACTAAAGGGTGTCTGTACTGGTACTTTAACAATCATTTGGGAAAAATAAATGTGCTCAAAGCCAGCCCATTAATTTTTACATAATTAAGCATAGTTAATGCAGACTCCAAAGGTAAGTTGTAGTTTAATGCAATCCTGTTGAGTTCAGAAGCCTTTAAGGTCAGAGAGGGTAATAGGATTCTTTTATTTGACTGTGATTAATCTCATTTTGTTGCTCAAAATTTTAAGCATTTGTCATCCAAAAAGATACCCTCCGAAACTGGCAAATGTGTTTTCATTTTTTTTTTTTTTTTTTTTTTAATACAAAAATAACTGTGGAAAATACCTTGGGGAGTATCAAGACTGTGCCTTGGAAGTTCTTAAACAGTCATATGGAGGGATTTTTTGTGTTTATTTAACCTGTTCCATGTGATTTTAGTTAGATGGAAATAATTGGAGTTACTTCATTCTTATTGTTACAGCAACTAAAAGGAAAGTTTTTGTGTTCCTGGTAACTTGTAAGTTCCACCAGAAATGTGATATTCCTGCAGAGAAAATTAGGCTTTGAGTTTATTCTGAGTTTTAATTAATGTGATTTTTCCTCAAGAAACAGTTTTCCCAATATCCATCACTTTTTCCCAATTATTTTCTTAAGTAGTCTCTTTTGAAGTCCTGAATGAAATGTAAAATTAATATTTTAAGTTACCTCCATAGTAGTCTAGAATCAAATTTTAGATCTTGATCTAAATGACCATTTGAATGTGTTTATAAAACAAATCATTTGGATACATTTCATCTACTCTCTCTTAACAGACTGTATTTTAATGGTCCAAAGTGTTTGAAGAGCAGAGATATAAAGTTAAAAAACATTCTTTTGCTATTGCAGGTATTTTTAAAGGGAAGTTACATGCTCGTCTTCTTTGGAATACTAGAATGATTTAGCCTTTCCTCACTCTCCTGACAGTGCCTCTGAGTCAAGTCTGTATCCCGTGCCCACAATCTTTGTTCCAAGTAGGGGTGATGTCTAAAAGCAGCTGGCAGTGTTGCACAGTACAGTGCTTTATGGAGCCATGGTGCTCCGCCTTGTTTGTACAGCAGAAGTAGAGGGCACATTACTTCTGGGTTTTTGACAAATCTAATGTAATTGTTGCTTTGTAATATTTTACTGTTTAATGCAATTATAGAAGCCCACATCATGTAGTGACATTTGTGCTCTGACATGACATGCCCAAAATGAAATGTACTATATTGTATACAAGAAGAATAAATAACATTGTAGTTAACCTAGAGAAGATGTAAATAAAATATGAAAGAAGAGTGGAACAAGACAAATGGTCACACTCTTGTGTGTGTTATATGCCAGAAGTGTAGAATACTACTTTAAAAATGTAACACACTAATGTATTTTGTACAGCATCTGCTTTAGAAGGTGCCTTATTGAGTTTACCATGAATTGCTTGTTCTGTACACAGATTATGTCCAATGTATCATTTTTAAGTAAATAACCTTATTTTAGTACACATTAGTAATGTGTTTTGTTACTATAAGATTTTGCCTTAAAAATGTAAATGACTTGGAAATGATAATACTGTAACTGAATAATTCCCTACTTTTTCATACCTCGTTTATGGTTTTTTCTCCCCAGAGTCTCTCAATAAGTTGTTAATTATTGCTTTTATTGTTCAATGGTGTTGAGAATTATTTGGTGCTCTCTTAAGTTCAGACTCTTTATTCCTTGCACTGAATTTGGGTGCAACAGTAAAAAAGTGTGTCTTTCTCCTGATTTTTATCCCTGTGTTACAGCAAAGCCAGAAGCCAGTCAAAATCAAATACTTTTATTAGAACATATGCAAGTTCACTACATGTTGGTTTTATCCATATAAATTTGCCTCAAGCTTACCAAGTAAAAAGAGAAAAAATAAAGGGATGGGGAATTTTGTAATTGCTTTTTGTTCCCTCTGTGTACAATGTTCTTTTTGTGTAATAGTATCCAAATTAAGAGATTTGAGCTTAATATGCATACGTACTGCTTGTTGCAAAAATATGCAGGTGCTTCTGTATATCCTGCTAAATTTACTCTGGTTTTTATGATTCAAGCAAGTGAAGACCAGTCAAGGGGTTATCTCAGCTGTGAGTACACAATTATATAAAGTGTCAGAATTTCTCATTGCAGAAGTGTATTGGCTTCTACTCTCCGTAGAGTTCACCTTTAGTTTGCAAGGAGGAAGAATTAAGATCAGTTTCTGTTCTCTTTTTATTCCTTTAATTAGGAATAATCTTAGATTTAAATACATATTTTTACAGTAGCTAGAAAGGTTTGATATCTATAAATATTTGATATCATAAAAACTGTTGCCAGTATATTATAATTATAAACCTTTATTTGTTTTCCCTATACAATCAAGCGTTAAATTCTTGCAGTAGAGTTCTGGAAAGTGCAGTGGAAAGATTAGATGATGTAGTTTCAAACCTTTCTTTCCTTAATACATAATACCAGGAAGTTAGACTGCACAAAGATTTGGTCTCCTTAAATTAGTATCTTGGCAAAGTAAACCTTTGTCCTGTGGTTGTGGCTATTGTGTTGTTTGTGGAATGTGTTCATTGGTTGCAGTGGTCGTGGTTGGATTTAAAACTGGGATTTCATGTTAGCGTTGCAGGAGGACATAATGTAAATTGTGGGGGTGTTTGCACCTGTCGTGTTTTAATGAGCAGCTTTTTCTCCAGTTGTTCTTTCGCGAAATGGCCACGGGGTGGTGCTGTATCCTAAAGAAAGGATTTGGGAAAAGATTGGGGCGTTCTGAGAAGTGAAAACCAGTTCTGCCTGCTAATAATAAATATCAAAATGCTCTCCTTTATATATGGGTGTGTTTGACCCCTATATAAAATAAGCTGCTGATGAGTTTGCATCAGTATCTAAGAAGTGAAACAGCAGCATCCAGTGAAATGTGCAAACACACCACAGGGATGTTTTGTGAGCATACCAAAAAGCAAACTGAGTAGTTAGCGAATTGAATCACAAGCTTTTAAATAGTTAGCAGAAGTATCACTAAATTCAGAAAGGATCAAGTATAATTCCTTTAATTTCCTTAATCCCTTCTGCAGTTTTATCTTCCTCTTCCCCAAAACACTGCTTTGGTCTTTCTCAGTGATGTTAATGCAGTAAATCAGTATCAGCTGTGAATCTGAGCACTGAAAGAACCACTACTGTGGGCCGACCACCTCCTGAGTCTGCTTCATGAGGAGACCTCCATGGGCTTCAGACTCTGGCTTGATGTGGATATTATCTGCAGAATTCAGGCATTGCTGGATCTACAGAAAGTAAAATTGTTTATATATTATATAAGCAGTACTTGAATTTGGAGTACAGTAAGGAGATTGTCTTACTCATGGAAAAGAAAAAAAAATTAGGAGACTTTAATTTTAAAATGTACTGTAAGATTCTGACATTTGTAAAGCAACAGAAGTTTCAGTAACAAAATAATTCCGTGAAGGCACTAAGATGCACAGCTTTCTACCTTATAAAGCTTAGTGGTTGGTCTGGAAATACAGAAACTTGAAGCAGTGGCAATCGATGTTTTCTTGCAGGTTTCTAGGAAGTACTAAAAGCTGTTGGAAGGTTTTATTTTTAAATATGAGTCTCAGATTGACAATACTTATATCGGTATCCTGGAGTGAGCACACACATTTCTATGCCTATTGGTGCTTGGCCATCAGATGTGTTAGTCTAGTCAGTTTGCTGTGAGGGAAACGGAAGCTCTTGCAGACAACTCTTCCCAATGTGTATGGTCATCTTCAGGTTGTTTTTCATGTTTGGAAGTTCTCCTAAATCCACTGAGCCAACCAATAGCTCTATTTCAAATTATCTTCATTAAATTGATTCTTCTACTTTGCCTAAAAATGCAGGTCATGGTGATGTGGCTGTGTTAATCTTATAAAAAAGCCCAACCAACCATCCCACCAAAAAAATGCAGGAGTGGTTTAGATGGAGGCTTATGAAAAATCTGCTTTATTGCTTTGAACAAACACAACCACAGCCCAGTAGATTAATCATCTTTCTCTTGTTGCTTGAGAAGGAAGTCAGTCTTCCTGGCTTATGCAGCCAGCAGAGTGTTTTAACCCATTGTCTTTCATTAATTTTTTGCTTCATAGTCAAAAAATCAGTCTTCCAGTCAAGTGTGTCTTTGTGTATGCAGATGGCTAACTTAAGCACATATTTGAAGACGTCTTTAAAATATGAAAACATCTTTAAATTAACATTTTGTTCACTCTGGAGTCAATGTTCTCTGAACTCGTCTGGCATATTCTTCAACAAAAGTAAACTCTGGTAAGCACAAGAAAGGACACCAAATGTGTAGAAGTCCTGACTGGATGAATTGCAATGCTCTCTACTACCTCCTGTGTCCATTTCCAAGTAGCTGTATGGTTTTCATTCCAGTTGAAGCTTTAAAAACAAAGTGTTTTTAAATATATCTGCATATCATATCCCCCATATGTAACATATACGTATTCCCCAGCTGTCTTTATTTGTGGAACTTGGCTGGTGGCTGCCGAATTGGTGTGCACTTAAGATGGGGTGTTCCTTGAGCCATCCAGACCTAGGCAGCACACTGGGCCTGGCTCTGCAGAGTGCTGCCATCACAAAAGTCAGGAATTGGAGGAACACTGGTAAAAACCAATCTGAGTCACCCCAGGATGGTAGCTTTATACTGAAAGAACCTAATCTTAACAATTTGATGCTTTTCTTCATTTCACCTCTTCAATTTTATTCTTGTCTTCTTTCCCTCAGATATTTGAGCAATCTGTGGGACAGAAGATGATACTGAGCTTGCAGGCACTTTGTGCCTGCAGCAGAGCAATGTGAGCCATGGCTCCATCCTAGAAGAACAGGGACACCTGGCCTGGTCATCTTTGGGAAGCAGCATTGGCCAGAGGAGATAAGGAGCATTTTTAGTTGTTAGTATTCCTGGTTTTTTCAGGATAGAGAAAACAATGTTCTCTGTAAGGCAGTAGCTGAAACTGCTTTGTAGCTTTATTTCAAAAGATACATATTGTCTGCTTGTCAGACTGTTGCCTTAAGTGCAGTGTGTGTTGGTACCAATGTGTAGGGGGCTTTTAACAATCGATAATAGTTAACATTGCTTAGAATGCAGGTGGGTGGGGAGAAAATTCCTTAACAGCAGAATAGATATCTGTTAAAAAATGCTACCTTAAAAGGGCACAATTTACATCATAAGAATTTACATCTTCTTCAAAAATATTGGGCATTTCAAAGTGCATTTTATTTTGGCAAATTTAATTGTTTTAATATTGCTTTGTAAGGTATTAGGATAGACAAAAATAACACAATATTTGAACTTCTTTAAAGTGAAAGTCTTTGGGAAGTTTTATTTGACAGAAGAAAAGTTTAAGGCATGACCAGGCATGGTCACCTTGAAGTTTTGGAAATTTAAAAAACCTTCCATATTTCAAAAATTCTACTCTTTGGTTTACTCTAATTACAAATTTGTATTCAGCAGTGACAACAGACCAACGAGCTTACCTTTTGGTTTTAGTTTTGCTTGCTTGGTTTTAAAATACTTACTAAATGCTGAATTCTGGGCTGAATTCATTATAATCTTCAGGATTAACTTTAGAAATAAACTGCATTTTCACCAATACTTTTTAAATACTGTTGACATTTTCCTAGTGTCTAAATGTAAATGTAACTCATCTTAACAATGCTTTAAATTTTTGCAGTGTAGCTGAACTACATCACAGTCCCAGAAACAAAAACTTGGCCATTTACGAGATCCTTGCTTGCAAATACTGGCAATAGAGTGAATTTTACTGGATTTGATGGATCTCTTCTAGTGTTCCTGTTGTGCACAGTCTGAAACATTGGAGTGAGTTGCAGAAGTTTCCAAGATAGTCTTTGGTCCACAGAGAACTAAAAGGTAAAATTGCCCTGGCTTCTGGGTTTTAAGGTACCATTCACATAATATAAGAGTTGCTCTATGCAGTCCTACCTCAAATCTGTTCCTTGCCACTGGTGGGGTATTTGCTATGGAAGAATATTCTTTTGCCAAGGGAAAGGAGAAATTTGTGTTCTAAGTGAAGAAAGTCCCACAAAACATCTGTGTGCAGTTCTCACATTGGAAGGATTTGGGAATGTGTGTGCTGATACATTTGAAGTCCAAACAATTAGGTTTTCACTTGAAAGAAAATCCCATTGCTGCTCAGAAGCAACTAATCAAAAGCCAAACACTTCCAGAAAAGAAGCATGAAGACAAACGTAGGGTAGTGCTATGTTTAAACACATGCGGTAGCATTGAATACATCACAGATGAAGCAATAGTGAATGCATCCGTTGCATCTATGCAAAGAGATTAATAAAACATAAATGTCACTAATCAAGTTTTAGATATTAGAAATCCACCCATAGTTGTCCCAGGTGGGCTTCGTTTCACTACAGAGCCCTGCAGCAATTCAAAGCACACTGTCTCCCCCTTCTCCATTTCTGCCATAGCAAAAGTAGTCATGGTGTTTCCGTGTGGGGTTTTCCTCTGACTGCTCGAGAGAGTTCTTTTGTACCCACGGCTGAAGGAGAGTTGTCCCAGTGCTGGTCCTGAGCTGAACTCCACAGAGATGACAAACAGGTAGACACCTTTGTGTGGTGCCTTAAAGTGGCCCTGCTCAGAGAAATAGCTGTTTCCATAATTGAGGTACGTTTCATTAAACCTCACGGTTTTTTCTTTATCCTTTCTTTCTGAGAATCCCACATGGAATGCCACCAATGAGTCTGAAAAAGAAAGAGGAACAGGATTTTAGCAGTGAGTGAGCGCTCTTCTCTCCCCAGGATCATCAGGATGGGAGATAAGTTGAATCCCTGTCAGGCCTGATTTTTGTGTGCTGCTTTGCAAAGCTAGACACTGGAAATGGGTATGTGCACTGGAGTAGGTCCAATGTTTCCCTGAAACTCTTGGAAAAGTATAATGCTGGGACCACCCAGGGAAAAACAAATAACACTTTTTTACTGTCCTAAAAATAAATTAGTTAAGAATATATTCTCTGCTTATTCAGGCTCAACTACAGTTTTGCAGCACAGATGCCTAAAGGGGCTGATTTTTTTTCTATGTTGTTTGTCCATACCAAGGGCTACAATCATAAAAGCCAATGCTAAAGCTGTGGTGGTTGTAATTACCAGATGCTTATGGTCACAGGTTTACAGGGAAAGGGAACTGGCCAGTCCCAGTGAAGTATAAGCTGAAAACTTGTCTCTGAGACATAGTTGTAAAAGAGTGTGTGCTCTCTGGTCAGTCCTGCCAGTTCCACTTGTGCAAATCATAGCAATTCATTTAATGTGTCTGTCTGCCTTGGGAAGGATTTGGTGCTTTGAGTACACTCCTTCCAGATTCAAGTAACAAAGTAACAGGGAAAAAGAAGCATTCTACATCAGCTTCCAAAGAGGAAACTGCTACTGCATTAACATGAGCATCTACAAACAAAATTTGTCTTCTAAACACCTGAAGCTGGCTTAGTTCAAGGCAAATTTCCTAGCAGCTATAGCAGGTGTAATTTTATTGGCTTTGACCAAAATACAGCAGAATATCCACTTGGTTCTCACTCAAACTGCTTTTTTTGGTGGAGGGGGAGGATGTAAGTAATGTCAGAATTTCTCTTCTAGCATTCCACGAGATACCTGACAGTTCTCATAACTAATATGCTCTGTGTGTGGAACTTAGCAGGGCCCAGAAAGAAGCTAGACCTGCACATGAGCAGGTAAAAGAAAAGAACACACCTTTTTCCACAAGTTCTGTCTGCACTGTATTTCTCCCAGTTTTTTGTGTATTTTCTCTGTGCTTCTCTGGCCTTTTCTTGTCTCTTTGCTTGTCTTGACCCTTCTGTTGCCTTCTCCCTTTTCTGTTCAGCATTGACTGAATCTTTATAACATCCAGACTTACATTTGAGGCAACTAATTCTTCATTACTTCCAAATAGCTTTTTAAAAGTCAACAGATGTTCCTCCAGATTCCGCTTGATGGTTGCTAAATCTGCAGAGAGAGTTTCTACAGAAACGTTGAGTGGCTCAATTGCATTTGCTATTGTATGATTGCAGCAGAGACTTGTGTCACCTCTGGATTCATGCCTCTTGATTGCCAGGCTCAGGTGTTTGATATCATTCTTCAGAGTCATGATATCATTATAAGCTGAGCTATCCAAGGAGTCATCCTTGACAGCCTCATAGTTAGGTTCCATGTGTTCTATGATGCTGCGTTGACTACTGACTTCTTGTAGAGTAGAGGAGGTTTGTGTTTCCTGCTTGGGGTGCTTAGGAGGCATGTGAGCATCGTGATTATTCTGGTGACCTCTCTCCAAGGGATGAAATCTCCTCATAAGAGATTGTAGTGTCACATTTTGTTCTTGCAGTTTATCTGAGAAGTGTCTGAGAGATTCTTGCAGCTGAAATACTGATGGTATTAGGCTACTAAAATCATCTTCAAAAAAGACATCCAAGAATTCGTGTCTCAGTAAAGCCTCCAGTGCTTCTTCGTGCCGCATTGCATCTTTCAAAAGAGAGCTAAAAGAACTGTTGAGATACTTGATGTGTCGATGAATTTCTTCATCTTTCTTCTTCAACAAGCCTATGTCTTCTGAAAAAGCCGTAACCTGTGACTGAAGCTGTCTGTTCTCTTCTTGACGGAGGTTAAGAGACAGATGAATGGATGGAATAGCTGAGGAGAGCTCTTCAATTTCACTCTTGAAGAGATCTCTAAAAACTGACTCTAAGTGCTTCATATCCTTTGACTGGGTATCTTCAAGGGAATAAGTGCTATTCTGTGGATCTTCCTCCAGTACATCAGCGTCAGAAGGTATCCTCTGACAATTACATTCCTCCATGTACCGCAGTAGATCTGAATAGTTTTCTTTAAGGTTTGAAAGAGTGTAATTGAGCTCTGATATCTGACTTTCCATTGCTGCATTGTTCTCTTCCATAATAACTGATTTCTCAGCTAAAGTTATTGTAAGATCTTCTGGCCTGTACTTCGAGATGTTTTTCTTTAACTCCTTAAACCACCTCCCTAAAACTTCAATATTCTGAAAGGCCACGTCTGAGTCCATGTGAAGTTCTTTAAGCTGCTTTGCATGGCCTGACAGAATTTCCCTTATTTGTCTGCTGGTTAATTGGCTGTTTACATCTTTGGGACCATAATGTGAAGAAAGTTCTGTTAAATTTTTTTTCAAAGCCTCCAATTTATTTTCAAGAAGGTTTTGCTCTTGTTTCACGTTTGCTATGCTGTTGTTCAAAGCTAAGAAATGTGTCTGCTGTATCTTATGAAGCTTCTTGAGTTTTGTGTCAGTATCTGCCTTGATCATGCTGAGATTATAGTGAATATTAGCCTGCTGCATGTGCACTTGGTCCTCTATATCTCTTTTCACCTGATCAACTTTCACTGTGTTTTCTTGGATTTTTGATTCGAATTTAGTTCCCAGCTCCTGAAATTCCTTTTTGGGCACAGTGCTCTCTTGGAATCTTTCTATGCTTTTCTTGTTGGCTTCCACATCATGGGACAGGTTTCTTACTATGTTGGACAGGTTCTGTAAGCTTCTGTTGAAGCTTGCCCACATTGGGTTAAAATGTCTCCTTAGAAAATTCTCCACATGAGGAAACAAAACTTGCTGCAGAAGCCTCCACTGATGATCTGTTAATACAGTTGAAAAAAAAAATTAATTAAATTTAAATTCTGCTTTTGGGACACAACCTAGGTAGGATAACTCAAGTATGAATTTTTCTGTAGTAGTTGCCATCTTAATCCCCAGAATCCGACCTCATGATAAATTTTGACAATTGCAAAAATAGCCTAGCGTTAAATCAAGGTTACTATAAAGCACATGGTGTCTATGAGTCTGCAGACGATAACTTGGATATGTATTGACTTCCCCCTTTATGTCTTAAAAATGATGCTTTTTGAAACACCTGGACAGGCAGTTTTGCCAGTGGCCATAACTGTCCATTTTCCCAACAGTTCTTAGTTGGTGGGCTCTTCCTTTTTGACTGTGTCATAATGTCCTTTTTCTCATGCTTTCAACTCCACAAAGTTATACAGCATCTTAACAGCTTAATATTCCAGGTCAAGAGTAAATAAATTAGAAAATCTATGAAGTATCTGTACTATACAGGAATTGTAAGGTTCAGTTTCTAACTTTAAAGTTCAGACTTGAGTGCCTTAAAGTTCACTGAGTACCATAGTCTGTGTCCTTAGAAAATGTTTCTGCAAGCCAGTGGCTCACTATGGTAGGTCAAATTCAGCAGCTCTTTTTTCCCACTCCTGTATATAGTAGAAATAATGTTCTAGAGATGGGTCAAATGTTTCATTCTTTCATGTAACACCAGGCTGCTATTCCACACATTAGAGTATATAGCATGAGTATGGGAAAAGAACAGGTCTAAACTCTGCATCCCCAGGGAAGAGAAGAAGCCATAGAAGCAGAATAGTGAGGTTAACAAATTTTAAGCAACCTCTTTATTCTGTAATTAAGGAATGTTCTGAATTCTGTCTTTCCTCTCATTGCCCATTTCAAGTTACTCTTTGGTTCATTCATTTCCATTAGGATTGCACCCATTTTTTTTCTCTTTTTAGAAGCAACCAGCAGACCAAGGAATATCAGGGTATTTTTGCTTTCATGTTTTCTTTCTGTGTGGTTTCACAGGGCTTATCATGGGCTGATAATTCTGCATCAGACCTCTCACCTGAATTGCTCTGGTTCACTTCTAACACCATGCTTGTACCGTTGTTTTCAAATAGTCTCTGTAAGTCACCTAAGGTGCTGGCTGCTTGATGAATATCACTTTGAAGATCATCCAGTAAAGCCTCATGATTTTGAATGACTTCGAACAATTCTCTTGAATCCACTGATGTTGACACTAGTCACAAGATTAGAAAAACAAAGTCATGCAACAGAGTGCAGCGACCAGGTGACAGGTATTCATGCAAGACCTCTGAGAACACCTGTCTGTTTTTTACTCTGAAAATTTTGCACTGACAATTAGGGGGTCTGTTAATTTATGGCACCTTAAATTGCAGTTAATTTGCAAGGATTTTTTTCAACAGTGATGAAAAGCCTAATATATTCAAATATTTGCAGAGAACTTCAGCTACAACAGCCGTGATGGCAATAAAATGCTCTTAATTAGAAATCTCACTATGCCATAAAAGTGTTTTGGAATACTAACCCTTTTCAAGCCATGGACTGAAAGGATGGCAAGGTTTAACAGCCTAGAATAAAAGGAGAGGATGAAAGAGCAATTGAGGCGTTCCACTAAGGATTCAGGAGCACAGTGTGTAAGTTTCAGAGCTGACTCATGGAGGGGGCCTTTAACTGATGTCTTTCTAAATAAATACTTGCGAATTTGAGCTGTAGATTTCAAAGTGTGCAATACTACCCTGAAGGTAATTGCTGGAAGATAATTAATAGCACTGCAAGCCACACCATTTCCCAGGTAGTAAGGGAAGGTCCTTGGTACTTAGACTGGTAGGGTGGAGTGCCTGAAATACAAATCTGTGGTACCTATGGTACCTAATGGTTATCTCAGAGCTACTGGGAAGCCGTTCTAAAATAGCATTTTCAGTGGATTGTTTTTCTGGTACATTTGTGAGCATGGTGTGCTGTCCTGTGAACCCACTTTGCAGAGCAAGGGATTAACATCCGTGCCACTGAAAGGTGTAGGGCTCTGCACCAGCTGGCTTTCACTGATTGCCATACAGCTTTGAAACTTAGGGATGCTTTGTTGTGAGCGTTCACAGAGTGTTATAGCAAAAGCCCTCATATATGTCAATAAACATTCCATTTCAAAGCTTTCCCAGATAATGCTTTCACTAGAGACATTGTCCATAGCTTATCAGGTTAAAATTGCAGCATCAACACTTTTTTTTTCTTTTCTTTTCTTTTTTTTCTTTTTTTTTTCTTTTTTTTTCTTTTTTTTTTCTGGTTTTTTTCTGATCAGTGACTGAGAGGTAAAAGGATGACAAGCAAAATAACTTCAAGCACATACTGTGGTTTGAGAACTCCTCTTCTTGTCCTTCAGTTTCAGTTTCTGGCACCAGAATAAAATTAGGATCTGCAATTGAGATATGATACAGCTGTGAAAATGTTTCAGATGCAGAAAGTACTACCGTTTAGCAAGGCCATGCAGAGGAATTTCATGTGTTGTGTAACTGGTGCGGAGACAGGCTTCCTTGGGAAAGAACACCTTCCCTAGAGAATTTACTTTCCTTGCACTGGCATACAACTTTGCATACCTGGAAGTGCTATGCAGTAGTGTGGGGATTTTTAACTCATGCCAAGTTATTGCTCATAAGAAATTAGTTTATTGCAAATAGATGGGGTTTTTTTCTTTTCTGGGGGTCCCATCTAAAGATCTGCAAATTACTCTCCCTTGTTCCACAGTTACCTGAACATTCTGGTGGCACCAACAGTGAATGATGTTACATAAATGAGGAGATAATGCTGGAGGAGCTGGTTTTGGTCAGTGGGTGTAACAAAAGAGAGACTAAACTAGTTGCACTACATTTGATAATATCTTTCCAACGTTATGGGTGAAGTTCACCACCTAGAGATCAACCTACAATTGGAAGCTATCTGTGAAGAAAAGCTAAACCTACAGAGATATTTATCTGTGGAGTCTGTAGGTGAGTTAGACATAGATTGTGCAAAAATTTTCACACGATTGCCTTTTTTGTTATGGTTGCCTTAATTGCAAATGGGAATTACCTTTTATCCATTTAAATTCCCTTCATAGCATTTAAATTCTTAAATCCGTTTAAATTCTGCTTTTTGAGTATTATTTGCTAAATCCTGCCAATGCCATTTTTAAACCACCGTTCAGTTTTTAAACCACACTGTCTCCTCTCTCTTTTTTTTTAGCAGCTGCACAAATCATAGAATCATGGAATGGTTTGGGTTGGAAGGGACCTTAAAAACCATCTAGTTCCCACCCTCTCGCCATGGCAGGGAACCTCCTGTTAGACCAGGCTGCTCAGAGACTCATCCAACTTGGCCTTGAACACTTCCAAAGATGGAGCACCCACAGCTTCTCTGGGAGACCTGTTCCAGTGCCTCACCACCCTCACAGTAAAGTATTTTTCCCTCATACTTAATCTAAACTTGCCCTATTTCAGCTTGAAGCCATTTCCCCTGGTCTTAGCACTACATGTCCTTGTGAAAAGTCCCTCTCCATTTCTCTTGTAGCCCCATTAGGTACTGGAAGGTGCTCTAAGGTCTCCTTGGAGCCTTTTCTTTCCCAGGCTGAGCAGCCCCAGCTCTCTTAGCCTGACCCCATAACAGAGGTGCTCCTGGACTCACTCCAACAGGTTCATGTCCTTAAGCTGGGGACCCCAGAGCTGGATGCAGGACTCCAGGTGACGTCTCAGGAGGGCAGAGGAGAGGGGCAGAATCCTCTCCCTCATCCTGCTGCCCACGGTGCTTTATTCAACAGTGCAATGGATTACAGTAGTTCACTCTAAAGGCTGTTCCTGGAGCTTTCATGGAAGTAACGGTGTGGGCACTGTTCCTGCCTGTGCTGTGGAGCTGCTCCCTGCTCTAGGAGCTAGTCCCTTTGCAGCCAGGGTAAGCAGAGAGGAGCAGCAATGCAGACTGCAGAGCGAATGCTGCCCTCTCCTCTAAACTTGGACACCTTGTGATCTCCTGAGCCAGATGATTTCATCCTGTGAACTGACCATAGGGGCATTTCACATCCTAGTGTTGCTTTCTGATGTCAGCAGTTTTTACCTGGATTTAGGCATTCCTAGATGGACTTGCCTAGATGGACATCTGACAGGCTCCCCAGCAAATGAATACCTTTCTCCATGAGTAAAGATTACAAAGGTGCTATTAACAGAAGAATAAGTAGCTAATGCTATTTAACTGCTAATTAGTACTACTCCTTGCCTCGAAGTATCAGTGATTTGGGGTATAGCAGACTGAAAAAAAAATTCTGAAAAAAGGGAAAAAATTTAGGCAAACTCATTTCTTTCCATTGTGCCTTGCATTTAGTCATTCATTCCTATACTTGTTCTGCAGCTTTGCTTACCCCGCTGTTCACAGTCCTTGCCAATAAATCCAGGGCAGCATTTCCACTGCAAAGACTTCAAAACCTTCTGTTTCACTTGGTAGACTGGCTTCAGAGCTGTCCTGTACCTGGGGAGGAAGGGTCCGGGCATTAGATTTACTGTAATAGAGTCCTTTGCAATCAAGTTTGGACTGATCCTGAACTTCTGTAGTATTCTGATAAGGTGTAGAGAGAGTTTTATTATTAAACAAATATTCCAAAATGTCACTGATACCAAGGAAGATACAAATTTGTTTAAAACTCCCCTAGAAATAATGCTGAGGCTTCAATACTGTTGACAACATGCTTTAGATACTTGAGGGAAAATTCTCTTTTCTTAACTGGTTTTATTTGGACACTTACATGATCTTTTGGCAATCTGGGGCTCCATTCAGACAGGGCTGTTGGGAGTTGACAATGTACTTCTCCTTCATGCAGGCTTCTATGTATGTGACCAGCCGGGACTGCGTGAAGGAACACCAGTTCCTAGTGGAAGAAAGACGTGGGAAAAGAATTTGAAGTAGGTCTCTAAGTCTCTGGTTGTAACAATGCCAAGAAAAAGTGAAATGCAGAAGGGCCTTTATTTTTATTTTTTTATTTTTCCCAGCTGTATGATGAGGAAAGTGGAAAATGCGTCCTACCTTCTCCCTCCACTCCCAATTCATTTGTTTTCGTTTGAGATGTTTATCTGAGTTTGTTACCAAAGGGCTGATTGTCTGAACTTTGATGCATTAGTTCCATTTCCAGTCCTTTCATTTAGCAGGAGAAATTTCCAACCCCTGATAACCTGCAGGTTAATGTCACTTTAAATGTCAAATTGCCTTTTTAGGCATGCTGCCATTTCAGATGCCTAATGACTGACTCATCAGGTTGAGGCAGACTGCTTCTGAAAACTTAATCCAACATAAGCTCCATTAATAATATCTTCCTAAGTATTACTTCTTCAAGATAATATAGTAAGTTATTGGATTTTATTAAATAGGCTAGCTTCAAAATAATTTCTCCCATCACCTGCAGGAAAATAATATTGGGGGGGGGGATGTTTTTTTCTTGAGTCTTAGTTTTATGCTTCTAGCACGGACAAGTGAGTTTTAATAGTCTGATTAGTTTTCCAAGTCAGAATTACATAGGCAGCTATTAATCCCAGAGTGTAGATGAGCCTCTTCCTTTAAAGTCAAGACTTGGCAGTGTAGCATTGGCTGAAGTTTGATGTTTAAATCCAAGACCAGAAGGGGGAGGAAGTGACGAGTAATAACTACAATGGAAACAGCTGAACTTCAGGCAGTGTATTTTTAAATGGGAATACAGGAACCAAATCTCTGACTATCAGCATATATGGAAAAAGCTTACCCCTCTCAGGGAGTTGGTGAAACAATGGGGAACCGAGTCCTGCGCAAAAGCAGAAGCTGGCACTGCAGCAGCCAAGAGAAGGGGAGGAAGCTGGAAACATCAGGATGGAAGGGCAGACAGCCTGGGCTAGCTGGGAACAGTTCACCAGGCTTGCTGGGCCATAGCCTGTTTTGCTCCCCTGTTTCTTAAGGAAAATGTGATTGAGATTTCAGCAAGCACTCATGCATGCAACACGCTTCATCTGTTAGAAGCAAGGGCAGGAATCTGGCAAAGCCTGCAGTGCTGGGAAAGCAGGACAGGAAAGGAGGCTGCTGCCTTTGTTGTGATTTCCAGCCAAAACAACTTGTTAAGAGTTGTAGCTTTGAGGCCTTTGCAAGTGGCTGGGGGAAATTTTGGGCCTATGATCAATGGGAGTCTTGGTTCTTATGGGACTGAACTAGAAGACAAATCCTTGAATAATTATTGAAGTATTACTCTTCCAAAGTCAACACTCTGCTTGTGTCAGTAAAACCACTCAGTAAAACCAGCAGACCAGCACACATGCTCTGGTGACACCTGCCTCTGAGGTGTGCCTACATCTGCCAGGCTTTATAAGGCTCTGTCACTTTTTGGTAATTGGTGTCAGTTAAGTAACTCTAAAACAGAGACCTGGTTTGTGCTCGGTTTTGGGCTGTCCTCTCTCATGTGCTTGGCAAAGCATAGCTGGGAGAGGCTTTTCCCCCCTCAAATCCTCTCTTTTTTCCTGGGGAAATAAAGTGCTGCTGCTGGAGCTCACTGGTATCGTTGCTAGGTGCAGGATCCCTGCCCCTGCCAGCAGGATGCCTGCCAGATCCAGGCAGGAGTCTGCATTCAGTGTGGAAATCTCCTTTTAAAACAAGATTCTTTGGCTTCAGGGTTTTGTTCTTTCCTAATGAAAACAATCCACACCCAGTAAATCATCATCTGGGCTGATTTTTTTTTCCCACCATATGCAAGTCCTTCCTAAGAAGTCCTTGGAGTCATGTCAGCCACACAAATCAAAGCCAAATGTGCACATGCATCAACCTGTGTAAGCAAGATTGAGGCACCGTGGGACAGTGAGTACTTTTGCTGTCCTGCATGGGTGGATGTGCACAGACATGGAACAGAAAACACGAGGATTCCTTTTCAAAACATGTTAGTTAGTGTGTTGGAGGTACATGGTGGGCTTCCTACTTGTAGAAAGGGGTTATGTTGTATCAGAAATTTGGATCAGTGGTTGATGCCAACTTGATGCCTGCTTTGGACAGTTACTAGAATTCTGCAGAATGAATAGTTTGAGGGAAAAACAAGGGGGGAATATGATGAGCTCTCAATAAAAACTTCCATAAATACTGGTCACAGCTCTGTATGTTCAGTTTTCTTTACTATATATTCACTAGTTTTCTCTCATTTGATCTTAAAAGTTTATTTGTGGAGCTGAAGGGCTATGTAATACCATGTCTTCGTTTTAATCACAAAAACTTTCAGAGGTTTTGAGTTCCATAAAACTTACCAAAGTTTATTCTTTCCTCAAATAAGTAGATAAGGTCTGTAATGAGCTGCAAAATAGATACATGTGCCCAAAGATGAAACTTCTGTTGCAGCATTTTTTTGTGCAACTTGTCAAATGCTTCCTTTAGGGAAACTTTGCTGTCTGTAACTAAAAATACTTCTTAATGGGATTAACCTTGAGGGAAAATACGTCGTTCTTTAATGTTAAGTGCAACAACATAAGAGACTGAGAAGGGCTTGATCTAAAGTTTGGTGAGGCAAGCAGGACTTCTCTGGCACCAAAGGCTCTGAATCAGGCTATGAAGTTTCAAAGAGCTGCTCCTTCACAAATAGCACTTTCTTTCTTGGGCTGGTTTCTGGAACACAGCAGCTTTGTGTTCTGCTGCTGCATTTTTTTCTCATCTTTGTAACTATGTCACTTCATTCACTGAATATGTAACCAACCTAACACCCTCTGCTTTTATTCTCTTTAATACAGTTTCCTTTTGGTGCAAGCTTCTGCTGCCAAGGAGAGAGAGAGGACAGAGAAGCTGCTCATGTGAGGAGAGCAGAAAAGCCTTCTCTGTAATGTGGTGAACAGTAACATTTATCACAATGCTGCAAGTTAGAGCAGCGCTTCAGGGAACCCTAGCGAATTCAGGGCTGCAGATGTTCCATTTGTTCAGTGGCTTTTCCTGGTTTACGTTCCAAGGAAATGAATCCCCTTTTATTTAAACCAGGAAAAAAGTATTTTAATAATTTTGTTTGCTAGACTGCAGTTTTCCTAGGCTTCATTCTAGTTATGAATTCAACTTATTAAATAGAGTCTTCACATGCATCTGTCCACTTCTGCCTTATTTTGAGGCAAGTGTATTCTTATGTCTGAGGTTAAATATATCTGATGACAAAGCGTTCTGTATTTAAATAGGATTCAGCAAATGTAGGTTAGCTCAAGCCCTTTTTATTTGAAACTTTCAGTTTCAAACACTGATATTGAAATTATTTTTTTCTTACATTGGGTCTAGTTCTGCTCTTACTGTAGCAGCAAAATGCAGGCAGTTCTTTCTCTGATTCTAGGATTTGACTGGACCACCTTATATCATAGGAAACAAAATAAAGAACCAGGAGAAAAGGTTAGATGGCTGCTCTACAGTAATTGACTCTGCTAAGATGAATATGGGGTAGTGTCTTTTCTTCATGCAGATAATTACAGCGTGTGAGTGAGTGTGAGTAAAGCTCCCCAGCTCAGGGAGGGACTGACACACTCTAGTTCTCTTTGCTACATGTTCTCTTGATTGGCACTGTGGTGCATAATTTTAGATGTTTCCTAGGTCAGTGGAATTTTTTGCCTGAACAAAAGCTTCAGGAATTCAGGATGTTGGTTTTTTCATAAGTTTTGTTATTCCTTTGGCTGTACTAGTACAACTGGGTTGTCCTTCACACATCAGTTTCCTCAGGTTTCTATTCTAAAGGAAGCCAGTGTCTGTAATTACTTTGAAAACTCCTGCCCAGCCGTTCCTGTGTCTATTACTGACCGTGCACAAAACTTTTCAAGACTGTAACGTTTTCCTATACAGCACAAAAGGCACCAGATAAGCAGTAATTCCTGCTTAAATTTGCTATAGGAAGGTAGAAGAAGACTCTTACTTCAGTTTAAACAAGTGATTTTCCACTGACTTGTACAGAATGACTTCTGTTTTATACCAGTTGAAGAAGAATATAAGAATGAGGCTTTAACTGTGGTTGGTTTTTCTCTCAGTGCAAATTTCTCACTGGCAAGAAAAAGCAGCCTCAATAAAACAGAGGTAAAGTACCACATTTAAATTAATCTAAACTAAGACTGTGCATGCCTGTATTGAGACAGACATATCTTTTTATTTTTTATGGAATGCAGAAAGTGTTCAGCTGTTGGGGAAGGTACTGGCTCTCCAAAGCAGCACAGTGTACCACTGGTTTTTTAATTAGCAGACAGTAAGTGATGTCTGGTGGTCTGTCAGTGAATTCTCCAGCTCTTCCCAGGCAGCCAGCAGCCCTGTATTAGAATCAGACAGCAGAAACTCTCATATTTCTCTATCTTTCCCTTGGGATGAGTAGAACTCCCTCTCAGGCAGGGTCTGGGATCTTCCTGTGTCTCATCCCATGGAACACCCTTGTTTTCACAGGAGTGAGAGCAAACTGATTGATTTGCAGTTCACCTTAAAAAACTGGGCTGAAGAGAGTGGCAGTGGTAGTTTCAAACATGTGGATTTCCATACAATGCTGGAAATCTTCCAGAATCCTAAGTAATGCAGGTCGAATGCAATGTGTATTCCAACAGTAGTGCCAGTTAGTCTGTTATCAGTTGGGATAGTCCTGTCCTGCAGAACATCCTAAAATCTTAGTGCAGTGAAGACTTTCAGAGCAAATGCAGTCCTGAACTTGGAGCCTCACTGGGTCCAAGAGTTCAAGGAACAGCAGGCTTGGCTGGGAGCTGGTTTTGAGGCAAATCCAACTGTTGTACAAAGTATTTTAGAGAAGTAAATCCAAGAGGTTTTTCCTCTTCAAGAGCACCCACAGCCATTACCTCATTTCTGTTTTCCCCCCTGCAATGGAAGCTCTACAGCCCATTTAGAGGGCACCTTACACTTGGGTTTTATCCTTTGGTTCCTGCAGACTTAAGTTCATCTCTATTACAGCCTGGTCACTCCTTTGTCAGGCCTCATGTGGAAGAAGGAATTGCAACCAGTGGCCACCCTCTAGCACACCTGTGCTGATGCCAGGGAGGCAAAACTCTTTGGGAAGCCAAGCTTCCCACTGGCACATGCACAGGGTGCAGGCAGTGTGCGCCAAGGCTTGCCCTGACCATGTTTGGGGCATGAGGGTAGATTTGTTCAGGGCTGGCCACTGATCATTCCTTCAGGGAGTACTGACCCACACAAGCAGGAAGGTGTTGGGTCCAGGTGGTGATACTGCTGATGGTAATTCTGTGGCTATGCTGAAGCAGGAGCTTCCTTGCTATCTGCTGAAGAAATTAATTGCTGCAACTTGCAGTAATGAGCTGTGAAACAAATCAATCCCTTGGGCACAGAAGGTTCAATAATTCCTGCACTGTATGGAATGGAGCTGTGTCATTTGCATCAAGCAGGCTAATGGGGAGCTATTCCACCTGCAGCTGAGCAGCTCAATGACAGCCAAATATTGGAGAATTTCCTGAAGTCCTGAAAGGAGCTAAGTGCCTAACTTTGATAGGAAACCATTGCTTCTGTTGATGCACTTGGCACTGCAAAAGCTATTGTTGAGCACTCAATGGCTGTTCCACTGCTTTGCAGGATGTTGGGGGCTGAAAATCACTTTTAGCTGCACTTCATCCAAACTGTTTTATTTTAAGCATATGTTCTGTGCCCCTTTGGTGGGAAATTTCAGTATCCCATAAGCTTCCTACAAAAGCCCCTGCCTTGTTTTAAAGAAATAGGTGAGTCAGTGTGAGACTGGTCTTAATTGAATTAATGGATTCTTCCTGTAAAAGCAGACAAAAAATAGTAAGGTATTAAGATTGAACATTGTTGTGACTTTCCTTAGAGTAAGACTGATTTGAGTTTTCTCTGCTTGTGTACACTTGGGAGGATAGTTACATATTTTGACACACTGGATAGTCATGAGAACAGGCCTGATTCTTTGTGGCTTCTTAATACAGAATTAGAGGAAGAGGTGAGTGTTTCAGTGAGATAACAGCACACCTGGCTGACATCAGGAAACCTTCCTCTAATCAAGGGTGACTTCACAGAATTGTGCGTCCAAACCTCAAAATATGTTAATGCAATTAAGGATTTACTTAAGCTGAAGATTTCTGCCTTGTTTTTCCGTTTTTTGCAGGTATGTTGTAATTGTAAAAAAAATCCCAGGAGATGACACTGTGTGTTTGTGGATTAAAGATAAGGAAGGAAAAATGAACCACCTACCCAGCCACAGGGCAAATCCAAAACAGGGATGTTGGGGTTTTTTTTGGGGGGAGAAAAACCACTTGGCAATGATTACACTTTTGGAAACACAGAAGTTCTGTGAGACTTTGGATAGATGGGAAGCCAGCTGTAGTTGCTCTGCTCCTTCCCATTCCACCACCACTGTCCATTTCTCCCTTACAGGGTGAGCCATCCACCTGGGGACTGGCTCCATCAGTGGTTACTGAGGGGGAAGGTTAAAAATAACCTCTGCCTTTTCCTAAGGTTATTTTTAACCTGGAATGCTTGAGTGATCTGGTTTACAGTGTTACTTGACAGACAGGTCAAGCTAACTGAGGGTACAGGCAGCTTTGGGCTTTACTGTGAGAGCTGCATGTGCCTTTTACATGCTTCATTTGTCTTGGTTTCTTTAATGAAATACAACACTAAGTGCATGAAATCTGAGTTGTGAGCCTGACTTCCTGATGTACAGGTCTCTTAATTTCCCTTTTTAATTCTGCTGGAAGTTTTGGGTACATGGGGATCCATTTACCTCAGCAGTAGAATAAAATAGCTGAAGTCAAACCAGTCAGCTCATTTGAGACACAGCTGCTGGGGAGTAAAGCAGTATAAAAAGCTGATTTGCTTTGGAAAATTGCCCTCTTTCTGATAGTTTTAATTTTATACACATACAGACACTTGTCCACTTGAACATGCAGAGCTTCTCCTTTTTTTCAAATACAAGCAACAGCTGAGATACTAATCCATTACCTAGTTCTTCCTCTAAAGGCTAGTGACTTCTTACTGATTTTTATTTTAAAACTCTTACCTTAATAATCTTGTTATTCTTAGAGGAATTAGCAAAATAACTTATCCAAGCATTTGACTGAGATCTAATGAGTCATTTAATCTCACATGTTGAAACAGAAACCAGAGGATTCTGACTAATACCTTGGACTACTTAGTCATGGTGGTCTCAGTTATTCAAATAACTGCAACATGAAAAATAATACTCTACATTTTTAAAAAATATAGGAATATTTTGTAACTACCACTATTCCTAATACATAGGGAAAATAAGAAGCAGTTGAACAAAACACATCTTGCTTTTATTTTTTGAAAATATTGAGAGTCAAAACTTCATCACAAAGACCAGGTTACCATAGATTTTGTTTACTTGTTTCCTAGCTCTGAAAAAGAAGTATTTTCTTATTTCAAAAGCAAAGTAGATGTAAGACACCATTTTGGTGGAAAACTATTCTCCACCATCCTGGGCTTTTTTGGCATATCTGTCACACTTTTTTATGGTATGTCTTTCTCTCCCTTTATCTCTCAATTCCTATTTAACTCCTGATGCTTTTCTTCTTGTTTTCCTCTTGAGAGATATAAACCCCATTTCTCAATGGTGTTTTTTCCAGGGAATATGTCACACTTGTAGGGAGGAAATACCAGATTCATGGCAACATCTTGTCTGTGCATAGCAGAGTACTGCAGCCGCAGCAACTGCCAGGCACTCGGGGACTTCATGCTCTGAAGTTGTGTTGCTTCAACCATTTTAGAATTTGGAGTGTGGTTACAAGGAGAATTGTGTTGTTCCTTCTTATTCACCCTCTCTCCCCTTACTTTTAGATATAATTCCTCTCAAAGTCTCAAATTTCTTTCCTAAGACCTAGCAGCTGCCTGGCCTTGTGTGTGCTGTAAGTATGACAGCTCTACAAAAGAATAAATACCTAAAAGCTACTGCCAGGCTAGATTTGGGTTGTCTGTAGTCATCCACATAGCTTTATAATTGGGAAGAATGTTATGATTTGACTCATTATGCAACCATCTCCATAAAAGAAGGAAGTATTTCTCTCCTTGGGAGGAAATTACGGTGAGTCATAGCTGGTGTTGAACTGAATTAGACAAGCTGGTGCTGAACAGAGCTACAGAACAAATGAAGAAATCCTGATTAGCACAGTATATTACAGCATCTTGCTGACCTATAATGCTGACCTTTTTACAGCATTGAATTTTCATAGTACTGGGAGTTTCCAGAATGCTTTCAGCATTTCAACCAGCAGTCAAATGATTACCACCTTGCAGTGTAACTGGAAAGCCCAGAGTACCCCTTGGGCCTTGTTTCCTTCCTTTGACAGTGTCTGAACTGCATTAACCAGGAGCTGGTTAATTAACAGAGCACGTCATTATTGAACACTACCCATCACAGAACTGGAAGTGAACCCCTGCAGGCTTTGGGAAGTGACTTGGGGCTATTAGTGGGGGGTACACATTTGTGGGAAGATGCAGTATGAAGGACAGCAGGATTTCATACACTCAACATGTTACATGCGGAAGGGAGGCCTTAATTTTACATGTAGATGAAATTAGAAACAAGATTGCATACTGCAGTTTGCCTGAAAAGGAAGCATGACATGAGCAAGGTTTTATAGTCTCTTTCCATCTCACTTTTTTCCTTTCCTCAAGAGCATTTAAAGGGAAAAATACCAGGGCATCCTAAAGCACTGAGCTGTGAACAGCACTCAGTGTGCTGCTGTTTCAGCTCTCCTGAACAGGGCTCTGCTGTATCCATCCATCAGGGCTATAAAAGATTCATTCACTGTCCTGCTTGGTTTTCATCTATTTTAAACATTTAGAGACCTACTTACATGCCCTGTAAAACTTGCACAAATCATAGGGTTTGGGAATAATTCTAGTGAAGTACATACCTTTTGCTCTCAGAATGGCTACTCTTCTGCTACAGATTAGCATGAGGAACATTTGCTGGCATGAAAACCTTTTGAAGGGGATGGGGGTGTGAAATCTGTAGTAATTTTCATGCTTATTCATTATTCCTTACTTTGTTATATTTACTCCTCACTTTTTTTATTTTGGTAATGTCCTG
>NW_008246060.1:6064198-6073038 GCF_000691975.1 Corvus brachyrhynchos
CGTTCCCTCTCCACTTCCAAGGCCCAAGTCTGCAGGCAGGTACATTCTGCTAATGGGCAAAGTTTGCCATGCTCAGCAGAAATAATTGGCATTGGTTTACGGTAAGAAAAAGTCAGTAAATTAACTTCCTCTAGCTCTGCTTTGCCAGAGGTAATGTTTTGGTTTATGCCAGAACTGGGAGGCTTCACCTCTGCCAGGCATGTGCACACACCTAACCTCATTCTGCTGTCTCAGACTAAGCAAAGAGCTGGTCCCATCTGTGGTTTCATCCTCCACAGGCAATTCAGCTTTCTGTTTGTGTAGTTAAAGCATTTAAACCATTCTTGTTTGGGTATAGGTTGACCCCTAAAATCTAATGTATTTTCATGAGAAACCTCTATTAAAAGCAGTCCTGTATCAACAGAATATAAAAGTATCAGAGGGGATTGCACTCTCATTATGTGTAAGACAGACATGGTGGGTACTTACCCATTTCGGGACTGTGGGCTCGCAGCTTCAAAATCCCCTCTCTCTTCCTGATGTGAGGAGACCACACTTGAAGGGTAATCTTGAGTATCTTCCCTGAGCCCTTCTGCCTCCCAGTAACCTTCTTCTTGGCGTGGCAGAGGAGCTCTCTGAGGGTGTGCAGAGGTCTCATGAACTCGTGGCTTTAAGCTGTGCACAGAACCATAACGATATCCACGATGGGCTGTGTGTTCCACCAGCTTTGCCAGTCCTATTGTACTACAGACCAGCAAAAGCTTCGCGAGCATCCTGGGCTTCTTCCCCCCCAGTTACACCTGTCTCTTGTTCTTTTCTCTGAAGCTCAGCCTGAATTACTTCAGAAATGCCCCAGCAATATTCTTTAACTGGAAAGTTGGAAGAAGGAAGGAAAAAATAAAAAAAAATTTTGTAACAAAGAGCGGAAAGAGCTTTCGGCCCTCCCAGCTACTGTGGAAACGTCCGTGGCTATTGAACAATGTGAGCCTGGTTCCTGTGTGGGGCTCAGACGTCTCTGACAGGGGGAAAGAAAAGGTGGTAGGAATATAGCTTATTCAAGGGACTTCTGAGCTCGCCTGCCTTCTAAACTTATCTGTGAACAGGAACTCGGCTCTTATCAACTGCCTTCTCAGGCACAGGAAAAGGATGTTAGCTTAAAGGAAAGGAAGAGAAAAGAAAGGAAAGAAAATATTGAGTGCTCTAACAGACTCTCATTACAGTGCCAGAAAGTGTCACAGACCTGCTTGGTCCAGTGCTGCACATGGGGTTTTTTCTACAGTTTAAAGGCTGAAATCCCTTGGCTTTAGCAGCAGAATATCTGTGGTATGTACAACAAATTGTGGGCATTGAGGGACTCAGAGCAAATGTACAGTAAAAAAGAGCCTACAAACATCCATTATTGTGTTACCTTTGCAAAGTAGCTCTGTGAATCATAGTCTGATCCCATCAAAAGGGAAGATTTTCATGAAGTTGTCCTTCAGAGAGGTCAGGATAATTGAGCATTTTCAGAATTTCTGTTTGGGTTGTCATCTCTGGGTGTCAGGCCTTTTTTTTTTTTTTTTTTTTATTAAATTAGCATTAAAAAAAAAACCTCTAGCCAAGAGCTGCTGTCAAGAGCTACCTCTGTCACCACCTTCTAATAATAAATTAAAAAAAAAAAAAAAGGCTGTGGAGGTTGCATGTAGTCGTCTTACTGGTTTTGCTTTGCTTGGTGGTGCTGCTTTTAGTTTTGTTGCTTTCATTAACTGTGTTTCTTTTTTCACAGTCTTGCAGAGTGATGTGGTCTGGCATTATAAAGAATAAAATGAAGGAGAATGATGCTCCACTGACAAAACAAGTAGGAATGCAGGACTGCTAGATCATCTCTCAGTGTGAATGATGAGATGAGCAGCCCAAAGTTCAGTATGTCCTGCAGAGCATTAAATGTAAAGCTTTTATGGATCCATTCCAATAGCAGCTGAAAATAGAGGATAAAATCTCTCCAGGATTTTGGAAGGCCTTGTTATTAAAGGCTATGAATTTGCATCTCCATATCACTGGCTGAATTTGCAGCCCTCTCCTGATGCCCTGTTTTATGCTTAATGGAAGAACCTAGAGAAACAAGGAAGTGCCCTTCCTGACCTGTGGTAGACACTGCTGCCTAAGAGCAGTGACAGCAGCATAAGGGGCCAGTCAGGGAGAGATTTTCCTAATTCTAAGGGGAAACCTGCTCTTGTTGTAGCAGTCACTTCTCCCAGGAGATGAAATCACAGGGTCTGGACTGAAGACTGAAAAAAATTAGCAACTTCCCTCTGTTCCTTCCTGCTGCTTTTATTTCAGAATTGTGTGCATCCTGCTGTAACACATGTCAGTGTGTGAATATTTCATGTGCCATGTTTCACATAGAAATGTGCTCTTCTCACGAGTAACTGGATGTGACCTAATCATTATATTTGTTTACGTATTAAGACCATTATCAGGAAGGAACTGAAGCAAACATGAGACAAAACAAGCAACAGGCTTATAACCTGACCTGCAGTGAGATGCTGCAGAGAAGTGAACGGTGTTGCAGGTATTGAAGTCATTCTTCATGGGTGTGATCCCTCCCAAGTGGTGGGGCAGTGTTTCTCTGCCATCCTCCTGGCTCAGAGCATCTGCTGCTCCTCCAGGGGCAAGAACCTGTTCTCTGTGCCTTTGTAATGGTGCTGCCCTACGGGGGCAGCAGGCACAGATTTGCAGGTTCATAATCTGGCACAACTTTTTTTGGTAGCAGTTACAAAAGATGCTAAATATGGAGCAAGGCAGGGGATGACATCCCTTCCCTTGTGATAGGCATAGCATAGGATGCTGCCACGAACACATGAAAGGTATTAATTATTCAAAGACATTTCCTTACTGAACACTAGTTGGGATTTTTGTCTAATAGCTGTTATAATTTGGGGTATCTGAATAACATATTCAGGTTATACTATTGGTTCATCAAATTAAAACATCAAATTTGTTGGCAGACTGAGTTGTAAGTTTTCTTTTATATCTGTAGAGGAACAGGTATGAGGAGTGTACCTACTCAGGAATGAGGTACACCACGACTTTGCCTCTTTTTTTTTTTCTTTCTTTCTCTTTTGAGCTGTTGCCTCACCATGGAGCCAGGGAAAACAGCCATATATTTGCTGTAACAACCTGCTCATTGCTTTCTGAGGTCAGTCTCTTCTAGGAGGTACTTTCTAGATGAGAAAGATACCCATGCACCAACTAACATCAGTAGATATTTAGTCACTCTTCAGTTGCCTAGTTTAGTGTTGGTATACTTTACAGAGCTGCATACCACTGCTGGAATGAAAGAAATGGCTGAGATAAATCAATTTAAAATACGGTTTGGAAAATTATTTGGAAAGTGTCATTGTGAAGTGTTACTCCAAAAATATACTTGAAACAATTGAGTAAGTGATGTTATAATAATAGTGGTGTGGGGATGTTTGGAGCTGCCCTGATAGTTCTCACAAGTTTTTAGTGGTTCTAAGAACAGCTAGCCAAAAGATACTGTTCCTCCACCCTTATTCATGAAAATACTTTTCCTCCAAGTATTTCTGGGAAGTACTTCCTTG
Organism: Corvus brachyrhynchos; assembly: GCF_000691975.1. NCBI lineage: Eukaryota > Metazoa > Chordata > Aves > Passeriformes > Corvidae > Corvus > Corvus brachyrhynchos. The sequence continues at coordinate 6,067,762 of NW_008246060.1, forward strand.
AAGTGTTCAAACTATTCCTCAGACTTCAAGCTAGTCTGTAAAAAGTTGATATTGCCAGTTCCAGCAGATCGATCACTTAGGCCTTGGGATCTTGCCAATAAGTCTCATGGCTGCTCTTCCCTTGTCTGGTAATTATAACCACTTCCTTTAAACACAGCTCTTAACCCGCTCTGATGTTGCCTGTCCCAAGAATTCAGTGTCCTTTTTGCAGTTCCATCACCAAGTTGTCAAATGCCAGCACCATCTGCTGGATAATCTGCTTAAGGTGCAAAATCTCATCTTGGCCCCTCCCCTTTTGTTTAGGGTCGGAGCCCTGCAGCTACAGCTGGATGGGAGGTGGGCAACCACAGAGTGAACAGTGCCAAACAATGAGTTTGATTAATGGTTTGTCTGATAAATGGTTTGGCCGTACTCGGGAAGCAAACGCTCTGGCTGTTCCAGTCAGCATGTCTCTGGAGAAAGAGCCCTTAGAAATTCAGTTTTCACTTAATAGATTCTGATGATTTTGTTTGTTCTTTTCTGTCTTTTCAGATTCACTGCCTATTCTGTAATGCTCTTAATTATAGACTTAAATTCCGAATCTGTGTATTTAAAGGGAAAATAAAAACCCTTGAAAAAATGTGTAAAAAGCCAAGAAAAGACCGAAAGCAAGTGTTGGTTTAGATTCATATATCCCAGTTTGAAATCTCTGAAGCAGACTGAATAACGAAGGGATTTTATGTCTAGGAAGACAGTTTTGTTGATAGCTGCACAGCAAGGGGACAGCTTCTCATTAGTCATTGGGATTTAGATCTGGAAAATGCTGTCTCATTCCTTGCCCGCTGCTGATGCGCGCTCATGCGTGTGCAGCTGCTCTGGGGGAAGAGCACGGGGAGAAGAGTGTCCAGAGCAGGACTGCAGGGCTAGGGAGTAATTCCTTTCACTGGTCTGTCCATCAGAGGAAGAAGATGAATTCTTGTTGCCTGTATTTTTAATGGTTTGCTCAAAAGCTATCAGTGGTGTTCGACAGCAGAGATCAGTCACAGAAGATTGCTGTGCTGGCAGCACTCTGTGCGCTGCGTGTGGCCCATCCCTGTGTGTGTTCCTGAAAAATGGCTCATCCCTGGGTTATTCATTCCCTGGCTAAGGAAATTAGCTCATTACCTATGCAAACGTACATGCAGGGATTCAAGTCCTAAACTGTTTGCCAAAGGATGTCAGACAACTGCTTGTTTTCATTAGGGCATGGAAATGACAGATCTGTGACAGTTCTTCTTTCTGCATTTTGAAGTTTTCATAAATGGAGAGAGAGAGAGGAAGGATTTCTGTTTATTTATAGCAAGGTTTGATCCTGTTAATGTTAATATTATTCATTAAAAAACTTCCTGAACGAAGGATATTTACCAGCCACAAAAGCAGTCTGTCTTTCCTTTCCTTACCTCTCTTTCAAACCAGATCATACCTCATTTAAATACTTCAGTAGAATATGACCAAATCACACTTCTTTCATCTAGCAAAATGACTTTGTCAGCTGTTAGTCTCCAGCATAAGTTCATTGTTAAAGGACAAGGTTAAGGCTTTGTGGGTGGAGTAGCTTGCAGCTAGGAAAATTCAAGAAGGAAGAGACCCAAAATAAGTAAAATCCTTTTTAATCTGTTGCAGAAAGAAAGAAAAAGACAATAGAGGACAGGGAATCTCGATTTCTGCTTTGCATTATTTTCTTTGCCTTGCATCAGTGCTTTGGGAATAGGTAGACTTGAGTTAGAATTTTCTTGCCCGTATTCCAAAATTGCTGGCAGATGTTGCACAGACCTGCTTCCAGGTACCAGCCACCAACACCCAGGGACAAATGGAGGTACATGAGAATTGGGGAACTGTTCCTTTCAGGGGAAGTTTCAAGAAACACTGCTGTTATGCAGCAAGAGGCTCAATGGCCAAGCCTGAGCAGCCAGAATTCAGACTTCAAATGAACAGCAAGTGGATGGTTTGTCATTGCACAAGACAAGGCTTTCCTTCAGTATTATGCAAATCAGCCAAATGTTTATGAGATACTGATTTGTTTACAGTGATATGGATTATATTCAGTAGAAAAAAAAAGAGAGCTTAATGTGTAGCTTAAGTGGCTTCTCCTAGTGTTGCAAGGCAGAAAACAGAGAAAAAGAGGCTGCTGCCAGGTGAAATAGGAACTTGGGGTCTCTGAATTGCCTGCTGGAGGTCTTTCTCTTTAGCTGCTGATTATCTCATCTGATATAAGGGGGGAAACCTTACCAGGCAGTAAGTCCTCAGCAAAATGTTAAAGCCACAGTAGTTTGTGTTAACTCTTGTTGTTAGTTTTGGCTGAGGCAAGGCAGGATTGGCAACAAGCTGGGACTGAATCCTCTGCTTTGAGTAGAAGAAGGGTTCTGCAGTCACCTGGGGGTGGCGAACGTTGAGGAGCCATTATGGATGCTTGCCCTGTATAGATTGCCTAAAATGTTGTCTCGAGTCCAGAGCTTTCCTAAAAAGGTTTCAAGGTTAAACAATGCCTGTGCAAGCTGCCTGCTGCCTTGGGAGGGATCCAACAGCATGGAAATGTGTCTTGTGAGCCCTTTCTCAAGGTCATCGGGACAGGAGAAGGCAGGAAAGGAGTATCCCACTTGAGTACTGGCTAATTCAATCTGGTGATGATTCATGTTTTGTATCCCAGGATGGCTTGATATTTCATGTATTTGTTACCTTTTAATAGCAATGCAAAATACGTAAAATTGAATTGTACAAATCACAATGACAGAACAATAGCCGAACGAAATCAAAATACACTTCTCACTCAACCTTATCAGCCTTGGTGTTCTCCTGAAAATACCAGTAAAATTCATAACCCTGGGAATGTCTGTGCTCTGCTTTAATGGTCTTTGAAAGCCTGGTGAAAAAGTAAATAGGCCCTGTAGCAATTCCCAAAGATGGCAAATTCATTTTTTTAACAAATGTAGTTAAAACAAGACTCCTGCCCTGTGCCTGATGAAATCAGTGGCGGTTTTGTGACTGGCTCCAGGAGCAGTGAGGTTAAACCACTGTTGTATGGCACAGTAAGGTGCAGATGTCTTCAATTTGAGAGCACCTTGGGACAAGGAATGAGCACCAGCCATAGCATCAACCGCCTTGGGGGAATTTTGACAGATGGTAAGAAAAACCTTCTTCACCTCTTGCTGCAACAATCTGGAACTGTGTGAGCTCCTGTAATAATTGGTGTGCTGTGCTGGCCTTCCTCTGAATCTTGCACTTTTTAAAATTAACAGTTGATAAATTCATTAGTCTGACAGAGATTTGGCTCCTTTATGTTCAGATGGAAATTTTTTCTTCATTTATAAGTAAGGAGACTTACCTGTGGGAAAAGGATTAAGAATTCTGTATGTTATTTCCCAGATCAGTAGCTTTTCAATTATTTCAGTATGAGGTAAAAAACACTTCCAAAAACTGAAGAACTCTTCTTAGTTCCACAGTAAGAACTATATTTGTGTACATGTCTGCATGCATGTACAGATACGACATTTTTTGTTCAGACATTTTCTGTGTAGTCATTCCCCATCTGACACTTCCAGGCTGATATCTCATAGCAGCAGTGGCTTCCAGACCACTGCACTTCATGATGCTGTGGTGTGCTACCCTCCCATAATGCAGCTCAGCCTATGAAGTTCATATTCTCTTTGCCTGGTGAGGAAAAGCAACCAAAGCAGGTCAGGGTTTGGGCTCAGCAGCTGATGATTCATGCCTTCCATAGTTTCACATTTGGCACTATTTAAAAAACAAAAAAATTAAAAATCACCTTGCTGCACCAGCAATTGCTTTCACAGGTGCTGGCACTGAATTTCAGTTTGTGGGGAATAGATTCTTTGGGCACTCAGGATCTACTTCAGAAAACACTTTAACTTAACTGCAAGCACATTAGGATATCCAACTGTGATTAATGATCATGTTTTGGTATTTTTTCCTAGCCAGGCCTTGAGGCTGGATGGATCCTCTTAAAGATTTCCCCAGTCAGTTCTCAGCTGGCTGTTCTCGCCCCTCTGTGCTCTGCAGCACCAGCTCTGACGTGAGGGATGGTGTTTGGTGTGTGATGTTGTCTCACTCCGTAGCAGTGGAGCAGGGCTCTGTCTACAGCAACTCAGAGAAACAAATAGGAAACAGGATTTCCCCCAACAGGCATCTGATTTTTCAGAAATGACCTGTTGTAATGGGATGTACAGCTGAGCAAACCCCACAGTTTATACTGAATGATTTCACGCTTGACAAACACAGCAGGTGGGACCTCAAGCTCGCTTCACCTGAGCACCAAGCTGTACCTGGTTCCCTTTTCCTCTCAGGATTTACTAGAAATAATGTTCTTGTTAATTTTGTGCAGGGTGGGTTCTGGTAAACTGCCAGACCAAGAAACCTTGACCTTACTTGTTTGCTACAAACACTGCCAGCATTACACGCTCTCCACCCTCTGGGGCCTGGGAGAGCTGGTGTTTGGCTCCTGCTGCAACCTCGGGAAGATGTCCTTTCAGGAACTCAGCTCTTCTGCTAAAGTCTCCCTCTTCACGGAAACCATCCTTCAGTGACAACGTTGCAGCATATTTCAAAAGCTCTATCTGTCTGGAAATTCTCCAGTCAGCCCCTTACCTAGTGCTGTCGTCCTCCTCTCCCCCTCCCTTCTTAAAGCTTCCCAGGCAGATGCGTATCATTAATATTTCAGTATCAGCTGTACACGGGCATTGGCTACACTGCAGCACGCTTCATCAATAAGAGCCAGCAAGGGCTGTGAGCTTCGCCACACTGCCTTCATCCAGCACAGGAGGAAGAGCAAAGGCAGAGCCTGCCAGAGAAGCCGAGTATCTGCTGAGGGTAAGGCTGCATCTCGCAGTCCCAGCCTTGACGGGCTTTTTGCTGCTTTTGCTCCCTCATTCAGATCATCCCAGATAATACCCTAGCAAGCAACAAGAATGGATGTCTTTAAGAAAGGTTTCTCCATTGCTAAAGAAGGTGTGGTGGCTGCTGCAGAAAAGACCAAGCAGGGAGTGACAGAGGCTGCAGAGAAGACCAAAGAAGGGGTAATGTATGTAGGTAAGAGAGAACTAGTTTTGATGTACTTTTGAGCATGAGCAGCTGCATAGATTGTCTCTGAGGAAGTCCGGGGAAATCATATTGTGGCTGAAGCTTGGGGGTGACTAGCAGGATGGTCTGGATAAGATCCTGGGCTCTACAGAGTTGCTATGTAAACCTGGAGTGCCACAGCCTCCCCGTGCCTCAGTTTCCCCAACTGTTAGGCATAGAAACCAC
>NW_008246060.1:6073183-6077982 GCF_000691975.1 Corvus brachyrhynchos
GTGTAGGGTTTGTTTGACTATTCACTGATTGTTTGCAGGGTGAGTCAGACACTCTCCAGGCATCTGAGCACTGCTGGTCTCTGCCTCACCTCCACACTGGGAGAGACTCACTGAGGGGGTCCCTTAGAGGAGCCAGTGGTGTTAGCAAGAGGGGATTGCAGGATGCATCTGTTTCCCCACAAACAAATGGGTTTATCCTGAAATCCTTCTCCTGTTCACCGACCTCTATCGTTGCCCGTGCACAAATTAACCTTGCTTTACAAGAGACGCCCAAATTCCTTTTGCCCAAAGAATAGGATCTGGAAAACAGCTTGCCTGATGTCCTGCCTAGAGATCTCTTTCACAGTTAATGGGCTGAAACCTCCCCTTTCAAGGTCACCCTCAAAACCCCCTATCTCCACTTATCTAGCACATGCAGTTATATGGCTGGATGGTCAGATATTCCAGATAATACAAACTCTAAAGAGTCTTAGGTTCCCAAGACTGATTATCTCACTGCTGATTACTGCATTTCACACAACTTCTTATTTTTGCTGGATGTGGGCGTGATTATTTTTGTAGGAAAGTTTACATGCAGACTCTTCCTGCTATCATACTGCAACATCCACAGCTGTACTTAGCTACTATATTTAAAACTGCTCTATTGCCAATAGCTACAGATATGTATTTGTACATTACAAATTAAATACAAAATCTGTATGTAGCAGGTCTGGCAATGTCTTCTTCTTGAATTTTTAAATACTTAATTATTGACATGCTGGAAACGAGTGGATGTAACAGTTCACATTTCAATTTGAAGCTGACCCACAAGAAAAAAAGGTAAGCAGCATCCCTGTAAACAACTGAACTAACTACAGTGAGTGAAATACCAGTCTGAGAAATGTCACATTTGGGTGTCACATTGTGGCATCATTACTGCTCCATCTGCTTCCAAATTTGAGTTGTGTTGGGGTTATTCAGAGTTTGTATACATAATTCCTCACATCTCTGTTCAGTCACGTTGTACATTTCCACACTGTGACCTGGTTTTCATTGTTGCACAGCCAAGAGGTCTCTTTATGAGATTCTAACCTTTTCAATAAAGTTTTCTACGAGTCTAAAACTAAAAAGCCATAAAACCTTAATCTCTGAATGAGGATCAAATAAGGGTCAAGGTGAGGATTAAGTCCTTTCTCCTTTTATTGGTTTGTTTTGCTGGTATACTGCTAGTTCCTGCCCTGTCATGCTCTGGACAGAGCTTTGCCTTGGCCTGCTGATTCAGTTCCTGTTTGGAAGCTCAGGCCTTTAGGGAAAATTCAGTCTTTCACAGGCAGGAAAAGTAACGGCCAGATGCTGATTAGCTCAGAAAATAAGGGTTTTGTTGTAATAACCAGAGAAGGTGGAGGCGTGGTATATTGGTTAAAACTGGAATGATTAGTATGTTGTTCATGCTGCCTTTTATCACTCTGTGCCACGTAAAGAGTAAATCAGAGACCTGAACTGTTCCTTCCTTGCTCCTTCCCTTGCAGAGCCCTATCCCAGCAGCTTCATCTAGAGCATTAGGTGATGAGACTTGAATTTTTGGATGCTAGGAGAGAATACTACTCTACTGAACCTTGGGGGTCTTTTGAAAACGTCAGGAAAGGGAGCAAAATCCCCAGGGCCTAGGATGGATGAAGTGGATCCCTGGCTTTTATTCAGGTTTGTGTTAACTCATTGCTGACTCTCCAAGGAGGATTCCAAATGTCTGGGCACAACCCCCACGTCTGGTGAGTCACTTGCTGCTCCCAAGGAGAAGGCAGTAATGCTCACTCAGAGGCATCTGTCTGGAGTGAACAGTGTCACTGGGACACTGTGGCCACCTCATGCCCCCCATCTGCTCCATGCAGGTTCAGCTCCCACAACCCATGCCAGAGCAGGAGATGCCTCCCTCCTGTGCTAAGCCTGCAATGCGGTGCTCCTGCCCTGCCACCGGCCTTGCTGAACGTGTGGGGTAGAGAGAGGGTGCACAAAAAAGAGAAGGAGAAATCCTGTATCATGGGTCGCACTTGGTGAAATCACAGTTTGCTTTCCAAATTCTAACAGCTTCTGAGTGTACTGAAGTGGTAGGGGATCCCTGTATACTTAATGTGGATCCAGCAGCTGGTTCAATGGGCTGTCTTTTTTTTATTTGGTTTAAACAGGGGTGTAAGTGATGCTGAAGTTAATTCATTAATTTAATGCAAAGCTGCATCAGAGTATTGGGTCATTATAGTACTGTTTAGTGCTATAGTTCTGGAAGCCTCAACACAGAATGCACTGATAGTTTTCCAGAATGATTTTCGACCCTGTGTGTTGCAGAAAGCCCCAACACGCCGAGCTGTTTTTAAACTGAGTGATTCCTGCAGGACTTAATGCACATCAAAATATCCCTTTCTACTCTAGACCTTCTCCCAGTGCACAGCACTCCACCACCTCAGTCCCACCCTGGCGGTCCCAAAGCTCTTACGATGACTCACGGCACTCAGAAGAGGCAGGATGCATGAACTTTTAATTCTGTGTACAGAAGCTGCAGGCAAGGACTAATGAGGGAAATAAGATTGAGCATCAGGTGATTGCTTTCTGATTCAACAGATGCGGGTTGCTGGCAGCAGTGTGCGCCGGAAGGTCGGGTTTCATGCGGTGCATAATGGATGGGAGCCTGAGTCATCGGGTGTGGCTGTGCTGGGAGGATGAGGCGAGCTCTCTCCAGGCTGCAGCAGTGACTCTTCCCAATGACATTGCTTCTGTCATGAAATGGATTTGGATGTTTTTCCTCCATCTGCATCCCTCCTTTCTGGAATTATTTTTCATCCACAAATATAGCACCTACCCACTCCCCTATCCCTGTAAAAGAATTGAGCCCAGATAGTCACCTTAAAAGTCAGGCAAAAAGCATAGAGGAGTGCAGCTCTTGTCTCACTAAACGTGTTTACTGCAAAACTGAAAGGCATGAAAGGCTGGCACAAACCATGTCCTTTGCTTACCTATCAACTGCTCTTTGACCAAAAACCAGCAAAGGGCTAAGCTTGGGCATCTGTGTCTGATACGAGACAAGCTTGGATGTCAAATCAATATTGTGGCAGTCTTTTATTGGAATGGTACTGGGAGGGAAAACGAAGCAGGATGGTGTCTGGATCGAACTGTGTGTGTTTGGCCCCATTCAAGGGCTCACATTCATGGCTTGAGACCTGCACCTGCTCTGCTCAGGGCTGTGCTTCTGCACACGTTTGTGTATCATGGAAACCATTATTTAATCCAGTTCACAGCAGTGCACATGTATCATGTACATCACTAGGAACTGCAGTTTACAGCAGTAACAAGTAAAAAGGTACAAAGAGTTCATCTCTTGAGCTTTAAGACAGTTTGGGAGCGTGGAGTGAAATGTTGAGGGCATATTGTAGTAGAGCAGTTTTGTTCTGCCCCAGGCAAACATTGCAACCACCGAAATAAATCAACAATTGAGAATTACATTCAGTAATACATAACGTGTATCAGGCAGAACAGAGCTGGGCTGGACCTGTTGTTATCAGGGCACTGCACCTGTTTTGCTTTTCAGGCTGTTAATGAGAACGAGCTGTGGGTTGTAACTGGTTTCTCCCACCACACCCATGGATGCTCCACTACTATGGAGTCAAAAAATCTGCTTGGTTGTTGTCCATTTTTATCATTTTGATAGGTGGCCATAGAAATCCTACTACTGTATCAGTATGGGAAACTTGCAGAGAACCAGTATAGGTGCAGATGATTTACAATATACAGTAAAGTGGGACCAGTGGAGTATTTTGGCACGTGTTTCTTTAACTTCCAACAGAGATACATTTGATCCTTTATTTTTTTAATGTGTAAAGCACCTAGTTACCATGGGGGCTGCCCATCTACCATATGAATTAACTTATCTGCAGCAGTATCAAGTAGAAGGGATATATAGCTGGTCACTTCAAGCGTAGAGGAAAATCAGAGAGATTAATTGTTCCTTAGGGCTATTTGTGTTGCATCCTGTTAGCTTTCCTGCATTGAGAACAGTGAGATAAATTACAATGTAAGCATACATATGGTGTATTTTCATAATTTGAGATAAAACCATCTGCTTGCTGTGTATTGCTGTGAGCAGGCACTTACAGCCTAGGCTGAGGCACCCAACTGGGAATCTAGTAAGCAGGTATGTAGTAGGTGGGTAGTGGTTCTGTAAATTCAGTCTCAGGTTCCTCCAGAGTCTTTGTTAGTGGTATAGAATGAGAATTTAAATGACCACTGCAGCCAAGTATCCTGCGGAAAGGCAGGGGAGAGTCACAGATGTGACTTCTTGTCTTGCAAGACTGAAGTAGGTGACATGTTACCAGGTGATTTTATTTGCAGTCATTTTTACAACTAGCTTAATGTTGGTTTACCACCACTCAACTGCTCATTTTGGAAATATTCCAGGGACAATTTTTCAGGTCTAGGCATCTCCAACTCTTGACACAAAGGTACTCATTGGCTTTATTGGGGAGGGAAGCTGTCCTCTTTTCTGGCTCTATGAATGGTTTGTGTCTGAGCAGGAGGGTACCAGCAGCACCTCGGTTCCCCACTGCACTTTCTCGCAACAGGAAGGCATCTGTGTCCAGAAATCAGGGTGTTCTTTGCCAGGCACACTGATGGATTGTGTTTCCTTTCACAGGCACCAAAACCAAGGAGGGTGTAGTGCAAAGTGTGACCTCAGGTAAGAGCACAGCCCGGGAGGGATGTGGAAATCTGTGATGCTTTGTTAGACCTCTTGAGAAGGCCATCAGCCCTGCCAAGGGGGAGGTCTCTGTGGGACA
>NW_008246060.1:6077996-6100906 GCF_000691975.1 Corvus brachyrhynchos
CTGATGAATGGAGGCTACTTGCCAGGAGCAATGGTTCGGGGTCTGGCATTTTCAGGGATATGGATGGGAGAAAATATTTAATCAGTAGACTAGGTCAAAAAAATTTAACAAAGGTTACTTGGCAGACTGGGGTGATTCACAGCAATTTAGACATTTCACGATGTGAGGTGCACACAGACAGGATTTACTTGCATCAGATCCTGTCTGGCCAAAACTGTGGTCTTTGGGAGACTCTTGTCGCACAGTCAGGGACCCAAAGGGTTCCTTCTAGGGTGTCCTAAACTCCAAGGCAGAGCAGCCATATGGAATGCCCTGAAGGAAGAGGAATGGATCCTTTCCCAAGGGGTATTAAATTAAACGGAAGGTACTCAGGAAGAGGTCATGCACAATTTGCAATGCAAAATACCTTATTTACACTGTTGTCTCTTAGTATCTGACAGTGAATTTTTCAGTCCTCAGTTGCCCACAAAGACTGACAGACTGCAGTGCTGCTCTCTGAGCAGCATTTTGTGTCAGACAGAAATCCTCACGTACACGATCTAAATTCAGACATGAACTAATCTAAAAAATCCAAACAAGGACTGCACCAGGGCTAATTTCTTCTTTTCTATCAATGCAATAATTTTATCATCCCAGGGAATTTGGCAGCCTTCTGGCAGTGTCTAGCTTGCTGACTTTCTGCTTTTGTTGAAACTGCAGTTGCTGAGAAAACCAAAGAGCAGGCCAACGTGGTGGGAGAAGCTGTAGTAGCCAGTGTGAACACAGTGGCAAACAAGACTGTAGAAGGAGCAGAGACCATCGTGGCCACTACAGGAGTAGTAAAAAAGGTATGTTTGTTTCTTCTGTCATGTGCAGGACAGAAGAGCCTTTGGATTACAATTAAACTACCTGCAAACAATTATAGTTAATGGTTTTACATATTTCATGAAATGTTTTCAGCAATATCTGCTTTTGTATAATACCTAATATTATCATATAATGCCTAATATAGTCACAGAATCATTTAGTTTGGAAGGGACCCCTTGAGATCATCTAGTCCAACCCCCTTAGGTCCAATGAGAGAGGACTGTGTCCTACTGGGTTTTGAATCTCCGTGCAAGGAGACTCCACAATATCCCTGGGAAACCTGTGCCAGTTTTTGACCACCCTTATAGGAAAAAAGAGAACTGTTTTCTTCTGTTCAGATGGACACATTAATCACTGGGTGCCTGTTGTCTCTTGTCCCATCAGTGGGCACTGCTGGCAAGAGTCTGGCTCTCCATTTTCTTATGAATGTAGAAAAGCATTTTTCCCAGAGACTTGAGTAGACGTGTCTGGGCTGCAGTGAGCATCTGGACTGAGTCAGAGCTCTGGAATGTTCGTGGTGGGAAGCCATGGGAGCCAGCATTTGCCCTCACCCCTGTGCCATGCTGGTGGGATGTACAGGCTTGCTCTGGCCGTGGCAGCTCCAGAGGCAGCAGAGGGCAGCAGCAATTCAGGCACAGCCTGGTTCCAGCAGAAAGCCTGACCCTGCTGCTCTGCTTCGTGCTGGTTTGGCAACAACGAAGTGCTTATTGATAAAGGCCGTGTGACCCAAATTGTGTACGGATTAAGCCAGATTCAGACAAGGCATCTTCTGTCCTCCAGCCTAATTTGACAAACAGGGCTGCTTCAAGTGAGGGGATTAAGGGGCATGTGAAGGAGCAGAACAGCTCCTTGGATGAAGGCAGTGTTGATCATTAGAGAAGATGCTTTGGTAACAAACAGCACCCATTTGTACAGAACGAGGCCAATACTTGGCAGCTCTTTGGTAAAACCGGGCTCTTTCCCCTCTTCAGAGAGTGTCATCAGTGCTGTTGATGGCCACATGAGCTTGATGAGTCACAACAAACCCAAACCCAGAATCAAAGTGAAGCCAGGCTGGCCAAAATTGTTTTAATTGTTCAGATAGTCGGCTGATTAATTTCCTGACCTGCACATAAACACATTGTGATGTGAAACAAAACTTCTACACAGCATATAAATCCTGAGAGAATAGCCTAACAAAAGAGGAGAACAGCAGCTACAAGTGACGCAAAATGTCCTCCTGAAAGCATGTGAAAAGGGCAGATAGGGGAGTTCTGCTAAGCCCTTGGGATAAGTTTAATCTCTATTCCCACAGAGAACAGCAGTTAGGCTGCAGGAGTGCAAACAGTGATTTCTAATTCCATGGGGCCAGAATATCCCTTCCTACCTTTTGACTGACCATGGGGTGATTGACCCAGGAGAGTGAGGAATTTGCTGATGGTAAGAATCCCTGCTGCAGATATCAAACTGTCTCCCCTCCAGCAAGGACTGAGCAACAGCAATCTTCTTCCCCTTTCCTCCTAATTGTGAACCCCACCTCAAAGATTGGCATCTACAGTTTACAGCTAATTTCAGAGTTTAAATGAGTGCAAGTTTTCCAGAGAGCGTCTAAACTGTCATTCTGCTGTCTTCCATTGATGCCTGACTGCTTAGACTTAAAATGGAGGTTGATTAAGAAATAAAAAATTAGGATGTGTCACATGATAAAGGGCAGAATAAACGGAGCCAGGAAGCTGCTTTGGATACAGCATCATGGTGTCATGCCAAACAGCAGAAGTGGGCAGCTGACTGAAAACAGGAGGAGAAAAACAAGACAAATCACAGGAAAAAAAAAAATTCAGGAAAAATATTTGTTTCTGTGAAAGAGGGTTCATCTGTTCTGCTAGTTTAGTTCAGCTTAGAAGTGCAAATCTTTTATTCACACTCACCCACCATACTTTAGCATCTAGCTAGACACCTTTTGGATCCAGCTAGACACAGAAGATTGAGCTCTGCATGCACACCGAGCACATCCCCACTGCTAATGGATAATTGCCATGGAGCCAAAGCTGATCCAGAGGGAGGGCCCTGAAAGGAGTGTAAGGAGTTGTGCTGGGCTCTCAGCACTGGGTGGTTTTTCTCCAGAGCTGCTCCTATCACGTTACACAATTTGCTAATGGAAATACATCCAGGGTTTGCCAATAGCAGCACCAGGCACTGTAATGCATGTGCGAGATACACTGGAGATACACTAAGAGTGATAAGATACAGCTTTTAAATGTTTAAACAGTGAATACCCACTGTCATAATCTTGCAATCCTGGAATCATCACAGGCATTTCAACCCCTGATATTCGAGAGAGCTGTTGCATCCAGTCCTGAGACGTGTTTGTGCTCCACACCATCCTCCTCCTTTCTAATTGCACAGAGCACTTGACAATATCCTATTTGGGTTTTCAGCTATCTCCAGGGTTGTTCCCTGCAGTGTTGTTCCCTGGGCTGTTCAAAGTGCCAGGGATCTGTGAATGCATGGCACTGAGCACTGCTGTGGGGTGCCTCAGGGCTGGGAACTCGAGTGGGGAGGCATGTCCCCAGCTGACCATTCCCAGTATTAATATCAATTGCAGAGAACTTGTTGACATTTAATCTGTGCATTTGGCAGCTGGGATCAGTGGCAGGCACACACTAGGAAAGAGAGGGGAGCTCTAAGGGTTTTGGGTTAAGTTTTGCTTGGAATAGCTGTAGGGTGCTTGAGTTCTATGGCGTATCAAATGGTGGCTTTGGCCACGGGAAAGAATTCAGCCCTTTGTTTCATCATGGCAGGCACTGGAATGTGGACGCCCTGGCAACCTGCTGTTCCTTACTGTCCTTGGGGGGAGCACTCAGAGCCACGCAGAAAGAAATGAGGCTGAAGTGATTCTACACCTATGGAGGGGTGCCAAGCACCAGATGAGAACAACCTTGGGTAGTGCTGGCACTGCCTGATAGAGCTTTGGCAATGACCTGGTCACTGCTGAGTACAAGAAAATATTCACTGGTTTGGGGGAGTTTTTAAGTATTAACTAAAAAATCTATAAATTAAGAGATTATAAACCCTCCACAATTTTTCAGATGCACAAAGGAACAAAACCTATCAATAGTGTGTTCTGTCTGTGGCTTTGCACCCATCCCCATCCCTGGGGTGGACATTAAGAGATTCCAGTGAGATAACCACCCACTAAATATCCCTGCCTTAGAAGTGGATTAATCCTTCGTCTGTATGACACAGCACAGAGCTTGCTGCAATGCAGACACCACGTGGCTGGGAACAAGCCCATGTACATACACACACTCTCAAAATGTCCCTCAGGGTTTGGAACAACCTGTCAGTTTCTATGATTCAGTTGTCAGTTCATGACTCTGTCACTTTGAATTGGGTCTGATCTTTGTTTTACTTCACTCCATAAATTTAATGAGCGTTTGTCAGTTATGTGCAACTGCTGGGCGTGTTCGCTGGCGTTTCTGTGCACCTGATCTGGCGCACGTGGGCCGCACCCACACCATGGCTCATCTCTTTCATAACAACTGCACGTCTTGAGTGTGGAAGGCTGATGTGCATGGCTTTAATTCCCTTCACTTACACCCTGCGACGCCTCTAACGCAAAGACAGTCGCACCCAAGGAATTAGAAGCAGGAACTGAGTGACCTCCCTGTTCAAGTTAGATTGGGCTGGACAACTGCCACTAGAAGAGAGCAACCAAGGGCCTCTCAGAAGCCACCAAGGGAAGAGCTGCTAAGCAGGAGGAGCAGGGAAATCAACAGCAGAGCTACCTAACAACTAAGTAGAATAAATAGCTGAAACTTCTTCCCCTTTGTGTTCAAGCTTCCCTGTACTTAGTTGATGCAGTGATGCATCCCAGTGGTATCCTTCCACATCTCATGGAGCAGGGGAGACTGCAAAAGTGGCATGGAGTGGGGTACTCTCCCTACAGGCACTTTTTCTGTGCTTCCCTCTCAGTCTCATTAGTGCATGCAGGCATACATTTTCTCATGCAAAATAGCTGAGTTAGTGGCACTGGTGAAGCCTTAAAGCCTACAAGACCATGGATGTGCTTCATGGCTCAAGGCCGTATCCCAGCAATCCCATAGGATACACTGTTAAATATGTATTATTTGTATAAGCAGTCCCAGGAAACTGTCAGAATCTGGCTGCTGGATAAAAACAAAGCCACCCAAAAGTCTACCTGGATTTGTAGGGTAAGACTGGAATCCTGCATGGCCCTTTGTCTGTCCTGTCGGTGGGTCCACTCACTTTAATCAAGGGTTGACCCCTTACTCAGAGCTGTCAGCATCACTCTGAGCACACTCAGGCTGAAACCTGTCCAGGACAGCTCGTCCACAGGACCTGTCAGGCTGCCTGAGGGGTTCCAGGGGAGTGGTTTGGGGATGCTGCCAGGCAGCGTTGTGTTTGCTCCAGCACCCAAGGTCAAGAGCACTACAGGAAGCTGAACCTCTCCACCTTATGCAATTTATATCCCATTGAGGGCTCTTAAATTTGTAGCAGATTAGGCTGGCAGTGAACCTCTCTGGCTTTACAGCCTTAAAAGAATAGTAATAATAATAATAATGAAAATAATAATGAAATCTTGCTTGCTACTGAATTTGTTGAGATTTGATGAGTATATTCCAGCATCCAATATTTGGACTGTCTCTGTTATATAAGGAAGATAATCTTAGTAAGATTGTTTATGTCCAAATATTTGGGGACAGCAACAGAACTCCTGCTGGTCTATAAGATAATATAGACAAAAAATATAAATCCCACTTTGTATATGGATTCAGACAGCAGAACATACAAGCCAGTTGCTGAGGAGCTGAAAAAGGGAATTTCATAGAAACTGTGAAAATGAGAAATCTGAGGAATGAAATTGTAATTAATTTCTTTCAGTATTTCTGGGCTTTTAAAATCAGTTTTTAAAAAAACTTGTTAAGATAGCTGAACTCAGAAGCCTATAGTACAGTCTGTTTAAGATCCCTTAGCATTGCACAGGAATATTTTTATAAACAGCAGGTCTTAATTTGTTGAGTTTTTCATTAGTGATAGCTGAACATGTACCTATGTTTCATAAATTTAGTGAAATATTGTATTTTATATATATAGATCTTCTGTGGTGTATATATTCTGCATAAAAATATATTTTTAAACACACAAAATATTTTAAAACTTGTATAGTATTCCTGGAAGGAATTCTAAAGTCTTGTGTTTCACTTAACTATTATGTTCAAGTACTTCACTTTTCTTTCTTCACTAGCAAAAAAAGATTCAACTGCCCACCCAAAAATAAAAGAAAACAGCCCATAGCAAACTAAATATTTAAATTTTTTTCCATTTTAAATACTTTTTTCTAAGAAAGCACGTAATTTCTGAGGGGAAAAATTCAGCTTGCCCTTTAAGAGCAGGAGAAGCATTACTAATTGCTTCATGGTTTCAACATGCCTTTCACTTAGAAAATGTTACCCCTTTTAATGAGGAGATGAGCACTGACAGGAATGGCAAAACTCTTGCAGTCCCCCAAGGAAGTTGGATTTTCACCCCTTCTTTCTTGCCCGGCATCGTTCTGTGGGTCAGTGTTATAGCTGGAGCTAGTGGCCAGGAATTTCTGGCTCTTCGTCCAAAGTGAAGACCCCTACACCACATGGTCCTGCTCTGTATGTTGTCTTCCTGAGCAGTTCCTAACACTCAGCTAACACCCAGCTGAAGAATGCAGCCCTTCCTCAGCTCCTGCTCCCTATTCTGGGCAGGGTGGAAGCGCGTGAGAAAAAGGCTGTGAGGCAACATCCCTAACATGGCCTGACACCTCTTCATCCTGCTATTGTGCTGGTTCCTCCAACACCATTTAGAAACACCCTCCAGAAACTCAGTTGCTTCCCTTTCTAAAAATAGGTGGTTGATTTTTAGCCTTCTGCAGCGGTCTTGGCAGAGAGCTCGATCTAAGGGATCTAACAAGCGGCACAATAGCTGAACAGGGATTCTCCAGCCCACACATTGCTCTTGGATACAGTGTCCCGAGGGTGGTCCTGAGAAAGGTGTCCCTCTTCCAGGACTCTTTCCACATCTGCCAGAGCCAAGCTCCCTGCCCACAGGAACAATAGGTGGTCATACCCTGTAGGAAGATGGGGTGCACTGCGCTGTTCCTTGTGTTCCTGCCGGCTATTCCCCCGTTTTCCCAATGCACCTTAGGCAGTTGCCTTTGATTGACCGTCATGATTTCACACAGCAGCTGGTAACTCCACCTGCAAAACACGATGAAACACCTGCTGTTGCAGCTATTGTCAATGGCTTGCATTAGAGGTTTCTTTCCTTTCCACCTAACAATAAATAATCTGTTTGTATAGCTTCAAAATACAATTTGAGGCTATTTACCTCCTTTGGCCTAATGTGCACTGCTGAGTTATAAGGTGTAGATATGCAAAGTGTAATGCAAATGCAAATGTAAAGTGCTTTAAAGCCACAGGCTGGATCCTCAGGCTGGATGAGCCTCCATAAATTGAGAGTAGTGAGCTGTTTGCTGGCAGCAGGAGAGCTGACTCATTTCAGAAAGGCTGTGGCCGAATGGCTCCATCAGAGCAGCGGCCTCTCCTGAAGAGACACAGGTCTCCTTGCAGGAGAAACTGGCTTCTATCATGTGCAGTTTGATGTCATTTGGTTACCTGGGCTTTCTTAACACAGCTCAGGCTGGTACCAGCAAGAGTCATTTCAGCCAACAATGCAATGCAAGTTAAGGGCACGTTCCTTAGGAAAAGATGATTTATTTGTTCCTCCCAAATTTCTTCACACTGAAGGAGTCAAAACTCTGGTCTCAATGACAGAAAAAGAACTGGTTTTCTGTATGAAAAAGACCCTAAACCAGGCTGTAAGAAATTGAATTGGCTTTTTCATAGATATCTGCTCTAACCAGTGGCACAACAAAAATGGATTTCAAGCAGTATCTGCCATCTATTAAAGCTGTTGTTTTGCTTGCATGTGTTATGCTCAACCCCATCTTGCAGTCTGTCTAAGATTAGGGCAGTGACTCTGCATGTGGCAGCAAGGACAAACATCTTGCTTGTGACTTGGCAGGAGGACCTGGCAGTGCCGCAGCCGCCCGAGCAGCCCAGGGTGGAGGGAGAGGGGGCCCCAGCGAGCACCGGCACGGAGGTGAGTGGTGCCACAGCCCTGCTGCCCCGGGCGCTCTGTGCCACACACGGGCTCCTTCTGGGTTACTGGCTTCCCCCTGGGAGGATCTCCC
This sequence comes from Corvus brachyrhynchos, assembly GCF_000691975.1. Taxonomy (NCBI): domain Eukaryota; kingdom Metazoa; phylum Chordata; class Aves; order Passeriformes; family Corvidae; genus Corvus; species Corvus brachyrhynchos. The sequence continues at coordinate 6,086,068 of NW_008246060.1, forward strand.
CTTTGCCTCCTGTGGTTATGGAATTGCCATGCAAGGAGCCCCTCACTGTTCCCACTTTCCTGAGTTATTGGACAAAAACCTGAGCTCATCTGTTCTCACTTTTGCCACTTCCTTATCTTGAGAATTTTCCATCAGTGACAGATGGACAGATTGGAAACTGCTGCCTGAGTTGGGTTGATTTTGGGGTGTGAATGCACATATAAAAGTTAATGCTGTCCTATGGTTCTGTCATCACATGGAATAGCTTTTTCCTGGTTGCAGCCATGCTTTAGAAGAGATTTAGATAATGTTAGGTTTTTCTATAGATTTTTCTGTATTTAAATTCGTTCATTTAATTTTTGAACTGTTCTACTTGCAATGTCCTTTTGAAGCCCTGGGTCAAACATCAGTCTCTGGGCCGATTTGAGGTCTTGAACAAGGATGACTGGATGACTTTTTGTCCAACATGGGCAACAGGGGCAAACGCATCTCGTGTGGTATTTCCTTTACAATTTCAGTGTTAAGGCCTTTGTCTGCCCCATTCACAAATACTGCATGCACCCAAACCCCACAGTTTCCAGCCTTTCTGAAGCTCAGACTGTTTTCATGGTCCCCGAAGCTCCCAAAAGTCTCAGCTTGCACCTGCCACTCTCTGCCAGCCGTCACCCCCCAACTGCCAGTCCCAGAAATGGGCCCCATAATCCCACTGGCTCCATGGCTGCACCAGTGCTGATGCCAGGAGCACAAAGCAGGACACGCCTGCCAGTGGAGCAGAGCCCCACCACGTGTGAATTCACACCCTCGTTTTCCCCAGAGATCTGGGTTACATCAGGAGTGTGTCTGGTTTCCAGAAGGAATGGATAATTCATTTATTTTCTGCATCACCTACGGTCTTCATTGTTTTCTAGCTGTTTATGGGGTTTTGTGTGGTGACTATCAGCATTGATTTTTCTCCTAATTTTATTTATATATGTTTTTCACTGGAAATATTTACCTAATTCTGTTTTCTTATCTGTCTTCTCTCACAGGGTGAAATTGAAGGTGATCCATCAAGTTAGGGAATTCTAGCTCAAAAGAGACCATTCCAAGAGCATACATGAAAATATTAGCTGACACCACAATAGGAAAATCCCACTGTCCGTAGACTAACTACATGCAGCTCTGTAGTCTTTCACTTGCTTCATAAACCAGTCCTACAGTATATGTAAGCCAGACTCTTCTAATTGTAAGTAAAGTGCAGGTGTGTACTGGGCTGTGTGTCTTTTCCAACCTCCCTCCTGGCCTCCCAGTTGCTTTGTATATTTTGGTTGGACTCACTAATCTGTGTCTTGCATCCTTATGCACTGGCACTTGGGATCTCTAGGCATTGTGGATTTTTTTTTTTTTAACTAATAAAGAGTGTTTGAACAAGTTTTTTTGTCTTGTCAGTTTTGTTTGCACATTTTAGATGCTGATCCTTCCGAACTGATGCATTCTTCCTGTAAAAGTGCAGTATTAGAATACAGGGATCTCAAAACTGTAAGGGCCTTAAATCATATTGTAAGAGATGAAGAATCATGAGAAATTGTATTTCTTAAGTCAGTACTGTAGGTAGTCTGGCTTTCTGTCTCAGGGCTGAAAAACAAATATTTCACTTTTTAAATACTTGCCATATTTAAGAGAGAATGTGGGGGGGTGATACTGGATGAAAGGAGGCCTTTTAAAGGAATGTGAAAGTGATGTTGAGCTCAGTTTATTCTGTTTGCACCAGACAGCTGCCCTGACATCCGGGGGTAACAAGCTGCCAGAAGGTAATTGAAAACTGTGATGGGCACCAACCGACCTGATCAGAACTGCACTGCTGCTGGCAGCACGGGCAGGATTGCTGTGAAATGTGTGAGTGTGAGGGCAGGTGCCAAAGGAGAATCTCCTGGTGCACCACGAACACGGGGCTGGTATCAGTTACAGCACTTGGTCAGGCTGCAGATCAGCTGCTGAGTGAGAGCGGCAGAGACCTTCCACATTCACCAGGGTAGAGAGCAAGAAATGTTGCTCATTGCTGTAAATAATGGGCTAAGTTTAAAGCACATCTGTAGTTACGGGTATAAAAATGGATTCTTTTATTTACCTGCAGGCAGAGCACCCACGAATCCAGAAGAAGCCAGTGTAAACTGTTGAGATTTAAACTGCTTCAAAATCAGACCATTAATCTTCATTAAGCTGCTTAATGATGATGACCACGGAAGGTATTACAGAAGAGACTTGCTGTGGCATGGAAGCATCTAGCAAGTGTGCTGGCAGCCTCTCTCAGGCATAACAGTATGTGTAAAGCATTGCCTTGCAGAGACCACAGGATTTCCATCCCAGTGAGTCTTTGATCTCAACACAGAAAGGGAACAAAAGAGCCCTAGCAGGGGTAACAAGGCCCCTCAAAGGAAGATGTATCTGGTATGTGCATACTCTTTTTCTGATGTCCTGCAAAACATCTGCATTTAGAATAACTAAAATTGAGGCCAAGGTAAGAGGACATAAAGAGGTACTCATGCTCAGCAGCAGGAGGCTGGAGTCTATTCTCAGTGCTCGCTAGAGAGAGACAGAAAAACCTTTTGCTCAAAAGCTTTGCTTTATGGGGATACAAACAAAAGTGTTTTGCAAAAAAAAGGAGGTGAATGCCTTCACTATGTAGGGCATGTGTGGGAGGGAGGAGCGGGCTGTAACTCAGAGGAGGAGTAAGCTGCTCCCCAAATGCCCATCTCTCAAGCAGGCTTTGCCCCTGGTTCCAAGGGCTTAAATCAGGAGAGAATGATAATTACTGAGCTAAGAGTGCCGGGACACATCTCTGCCACGCTGAGCTACATGGCTGCTTGGGAGGGAGGCATGCAGCACTCTGTGTTTCCTTCCCTGGGGGAGGGAAATTGTTTTACCAGTATTTACACAGCTGTGTCTGGAACTGTGGGACTGAAAACACTGCTCAACTACTGCCCAACATATGGGCACAAAAGTGTCTGAATGTTTCCTAAAGATCTGCCTCTGCACTTGCCTGCTTCTCACACGGGAGAGCACTGCTCTGGGCCCAGGCTGGACAGGCGTTCAGCACTTCCTTGGTGCAGTCCCTGCACAGGCCTGGTCTAGCCCCGTGGCAGTCAGAGCCTAGAGAGTGTTTCTGCATCTTGCACAGGCAACCACAAGTCTTGGAGACAGACACCAGGACATGCAGTTTCCTCCCATATGAGTACCCTGTGTCAGTGAGGGGGAACAGCGTAGTGCTGTGCCAATGCAATGGCTCAGTGAGCCTCTATTTCCTCGCTGTCCCTTCCTCAGACTGGCTGTCACCCAGCTGGGGGGAGCAGAAGCCAGAGGTCTGAGCCACCCTTGTCAGAGGTAAGAATAGTGAAGACTTGTTTCCTTCTGAAGTAGAAGGGTCTTTCATAAAAGAGACAAAATATTGTCTATTAATTATTCAACCAAAGTTTGTTGTACATCTGTTTGGTTTGTTGCATGGAAAAGAAGTCCGTGCTTTCAATGAGTATTCAGGCAAGTGTAACAAGAGGTGATGGAAGGAAAGTGAAAAGTGGAGTGATGGAGGAGATGCTTCAGAAACATCCCACAGAAGAAGGTGCTTTTACTATAGAAGTGCTGGCACCCCCTGCCCCAGGTAAATGCTGAGGGAAGCAAACGTTAGCAAAATCATTTTTTGCTGACAGGTCATGGTCTGGGTGATCAAGTATTTCTTTCACTCATCTCACCCTGTGAATTGTTTAAGTGGACTTTGTACATGTGATACCACTGTCACACAAGCTGTTAACTTAATCCCACTGTGGTGAGACAGCACCCAGTGCCAGGCACAGTGTGGCCACCAGTGACGTCCCCAGTGATGACCCTGGGCACTCGCACTCTGACCTCTGAGGGGATCCAATGAGCCAGGAACAGCTGCTGCCAAGTGTTGCATCAACCTTGCCATACAAGTGGCCAACAAAGTGCTGAAAACCACTTTTTCCCCTTGTAACAGCAAAACTTCCTTACCATGTAAAACTGCAGTTGAGCTTTATTAAGTGATTTTTTCTGATAGACCTCGCAGCCTTTGAGAGCTCCCCCCAGTTACATCCTAGCCAGGGGCTGAAGGGCATGCAGGGTCTGATTTTTCAAAGATGTCTGTCTGGGATGAAGAAGAGGAAGCAGTGGCTCTCTACAGAATATCCCAAACAGCATTCCACTAATTTAAATGCAGATCAGGTAATAATACACTTAAAATCCCACTTCATTTGAAAGTTCTATTTTTGTGTCTGCATAATGCATGCCCTAAAACTGAACTCACAGAGCACCCAATTAAAAACTGAAGGGCTGTTTTTTTAATACTGCTCTCTATAAAACCATATTCTTACCTCTTTGACACATTGAAACTCGGCTTAACTGTTTCATAAATGCACTGAAACCCTACCAAATCACAAGAAGATACTCCATACTGTTAACAGCATAGCAGAAAAAGCTCAGATTAAAACTGAGCTTTCTGAATATCAGCCCACACAAGTTTGTAGCAGCACAGAGTTTCTCTGTCAAGCTTTGGCACGCGGATCCCAGCATGCGAGGCAGCTCCACTTCTCCACCCTTCCCCTTCCACTAAGCCCACGTGGGGTGGGCAGCGCAGCTGTGTGCCAGAAGAGCGGAGCCACAGCACTCCTTCCTCTCAGTGTGCCTAGAAAATATACACAGCTCTACTGGAGACTTTACATTCAAGCTCACATTCTCAGCTTTCCCAGCCAGCCACTCCTTGGATAGGACCAGTTATTTATTTCCTCAGTTCCATGCCAGATTTTAAGGTGGGAATCAAGCCTTGCTCATCTTCCTACCCTTTATAAGTTAAAGACCTGGCAATTTTTTTTATTTGTAGTTTCTAGTCCTGATTCTGCAGAATATCATGAGACTCCACAGCAATCCCAGCATTTAAGCATGGTTTCAGGTGCTCCAGAAGGCGGTAGAAACTTGACACTTCATCTGGATGTTACGGCAAGATTGAGAAAGCAGAAGGTAAAGAACTCCATTTGCACTGGCCTTATGTTGACCTCATGCTTTGAAGCAGAGCTGACTGATGATTCCTGGAGGATGTTACTACCTGTGTAAAGGATGAATCAGTTAAACCTACTTTTCTCCCAGAACTGTATATCAACATTTGAACTGAACAGCTAATTTAATTAGAACAACTTTAGTTTGAGCTTGTAAATGACTAACATATGACTTAAAATAATTATTTCTATTTATGAGCACACCATTGCATTTCTTAAAACAGTTCTGTTTCATGATATAAACATCACATCCCTTCCACACTTGTGTCAGTCTCTTTTAGCAGCTGCAAATGCTGAACACTGCACGCTTCGTAAACTTCTGGAGTGATCTGAGTAGAACTTTTTAGCCCTGACACATCATTGCATTTGCCTTGCTGATGGACACCAAACCTGTCTATAAATCCCAACCCTTGTAAAATTAAAATTTAAGAAAACCCAAATAAATTTCAATACTTCTTAATTAACCTCACCCATTTTCATGTGTAAAACATGTAAAACTCTAGCTCTGATTAATTACTTCTCACCTTCATCAGGTAATAAAACAGAAGGGTTCATGTCACTGATATATGAGAGGGTGCTCAAAGACACCACAGAAGATGTCTGAAAGGAAAGGAAACCATAACAATTTCTAATTTCCCTGTGGTGCTTCAGATTTAACTCACAGCTTTTTAGGCTGCATGTTTGGAGTTGCCATTTCCAGGGCCACAGGTAGTGGAGCACTCCTAGCACTTAAGGAACCAGTTCTGGGTTTCTTTTCCCCAAACTGCTCATCACAAGCAACAGACTGTGAAGGTGCAGAATGTGGAGAAAAAGCCCAAGGACTCAGACACAGAGAAGGGTGTCAGACAAGTTACATGTCAGAGGTGAGCAGATGGTGCTTCTGGGAGTGTGACACTTTTTAACTTTGGTCCAGGCCAATGTCAGCGATGCACCCCGGCATTACCAGGTGGAGTAACTTTTGGAATAGTCTGAAATTCCGGGGGCACCTTGGCACGTGGCTGTGCCTGCACACTGTGGTACTTGCCCCAGCTGGCATTAACCAGGATTTCTACCTGCAATCTCAGCAGATACAAAGAGCTGAATGGAGCAAAAGTCCAAACTAACCTTCCACCCTTTCAAATCCTCATTTTTGAGCACTCTGATTTAATCAGCCACCTGATGCATGGATTGTTGGTTCCATCATATGGAATAAATACTATACAAATGTCCCTCTTCCCTCTGCTCTGGGCTGCATTATAATGATCATGCCATGTCAATTTGGGCAAGGGTAATTTGCTCACCTTTTTTTCAGTTTGGAATCAGGATAATGATATTAATGCTAAGGATAAGGTTACATTAGATAAGAAGTCATGCTGTCAGCAGTGTGGGTTTACTCAGGAATTCATGCTACCTAATGTTTTGAGCAGGACGTAAAGCAAGCAGTGGCACAGATCAGACACCCCTATTGAGTCCAAAGTGCTAAACAGAGATTTCCACTTGGAAGAATAATAGTTGGAGCTGGGGAAATCTAGGTAGGTACCAAAGCAAAATTAGAGAACAATATTTACCTGAACTGATTAGGAGTCTATAAAATATTGCTCCAATGCGGTGCATGTTTAATGCTTGATGTAAGCATGTGTCAGTTTTAAATTCTTTTCCAAATTCCTGGTGTCCCTTTCAGGCAGACTATCCCAGCCAGTACCTGCAGGGATCTTGCACTGAAAACCCAGCAGTGGAAACAAGCTGGGAAGGCAGCTGGAAGGTATTTGCTGCTGAAGCCTGGGCACACCTCCTCTCAAACTGTGACAAGCTGCCTGGTGGATTCCAGAGAGCCTCTTCCTTCCTTTCACTCACACCCTGCACAAAGTTAATCTACCTGGCTAGGGAGCTGAGAACAGCTGAAATCCACCTTTTTGGTGTGGCTTTGCTGTAGCTGTGTTGTCAGGTTTGGGCAAGAAAAATAAGTAGGTCTGTGTTAGGGATTTGATTCAAAAAATGTCAGAGCTCCACAATACTGGGTGTCTTTTTATCTGAGTTTTTGCAAATTCAAGTAAGAAAATCATTCCAGGAAAGAAATCAGCAAGGAATCGAAAAAGATACCTGATGTGAATGTATAATTAAAAGTCTAATTGACCTGTTGAGGGGGAAAGAGGATTGCTGTTTGAAATAACAAAGGAGTGGTGCAAAAGCTGACAAGAGCTCTCTGAAATGACAGGCAGAATAGGAGCGGCAGAGGAATGCACAGAACCTTGTTTTCTGTAACTCTTCCTCCCTTGGGTACTAATGAGGTCCTAAACTTAGGAGAACTGTCAGTGCCCACCCTAGTTCATCTATGGCATCTTGTTCTCATGCCTGTTTACCAACACAAATCTTTACTCAGGAAGACAAATATGGGTATGAGTGTGGCCATCTGAACAGAGACACTTTGTACCCCAGAAAATGGCAATGAGGAACTCAGACCCCACAAAACCGGAGAGTCATTTGGCTCCTGATACTGCCAATAGTTTATTTGTACAAAGTACCTTTATACTGGGGACTGATGGCAGGAAATATAAACTCCAAAGGCTAGTGGAAACCTGGGAAATGCCAGAGGTTAAGGCCAGAAACTTTTATTAATGCGGTGATGCTAGGAAAGGAAGGGACTTTAAAACATAATTTCTGAACTAAGAGAATCTTACCACAAAGCCACATTAGGAAAATGTGGGTTTGTTAATTTGGCTTCTTTTTTTTCCCTTCCCCTGAGAACTGCTAGTGCTGGCACTGGTTACCTGCCTCAGCCAGGCAAGGCCTTCTGTGATGATGGGATTTGCAATCCACCTTGAGCAGGCAACTGGAAAGATGACCAGATTAGCAGTTTCTTATAAAAATACACATAAATCACAACTCTCACCATCCAACATTATCCCACCTGACAAGAAAGGGAGATTGTGACTAAAACTTCTAAAAACAGAAACAAGTTTGGGCTTGTTTTTGTTCTCATGAGGGTCTGCTCAGGGACTGAAGGAAGGAGAAGGAAGTCAGCCCGGCGGGGACGAAAGTTGGCCGTGCCCACACACTGCACTTGAGTAGTTTTCCAGCACTCTGTAAAGCTCAGTCCAGTGGCTTTCCTCTGCCTGTGATGGTGGAACAGGTTTTTTTTTCAGTTTTGGTTAAAAAAAACCAGACCCCACAAATTAACAAAGACAGTGCAATGGAGCAGAAATCTCAATCTGGGCACACCCTCTCATCAGGGAAGGTAAATAAACAGCTTTTCTCTATTTTGAGCTCTCATTCCTCACATTCGAACTCCACCCATTGTACCAGTCACCCCCAAAAGAATCAGCAGGTCTCCTGGCAGATGTATAAAACCAGGACAAGTCAGGACACTATCACATAGTGTGCTATACATCACCAGGTGCTCAGTTTTATCAAAGGAGAGGACTTTTACCGGGTGTCAGAAGCCAGAATGTCGAGTAAAAGCTTCCAGGGACTTAAGGAACAAGCTGAAGGTGCAGCAAAAGATGCTGGTAAGAAAGATTAAATATTGTTGCGTATTTGGAGGGGGTCTTAGTCGCTACTTTCACTCAGAAATACCACAAGTAGCTGCTTCGGTGCTAGCAGGACACAGCTTCCTCTTTTTTCTCCACTTTGCAAGTTTTGGCCATCACCTGGAGAAGACCACAGGCTGTCCATGGCTCTCAAAGCTGCCTCAACCATCCACCCACTTCTCCCTCTGTGTCTCCTGAGCATTGTCCAACATTTATCACTCTCTAAAACATTAAACTTAATGTTTTTAGAGCAGTGAAGCCTTTTTTTGGTGATAATAACCTTTAGCATTTACTTTGCTCAGGGTGGTCTTTTCTTATGCTCTGCAGTGGTTTTTAATCTGCTCTTCTTTTAGTAAATTGGAATTAACCTTTGATTAACATTTGCCACTTGGCCTGTCAGTGCCTTCTGGTAATATAACTACCTTGCAATGTATAGTTTGTAATGCATAGAACATGTTTCTGTTGTGTTCTTTAGCAGTAATCACCAGACTCTGCAGGGTTTAAGAAACCCTGTATGCATGTTTCTATCATAGCAATGCCCATGATGTAAGACCAAGCACTGTTGTCATTAGCACTGGGCATTGGAAACCAACTTTTCAATGCAAACCATGAAAGCTTTCCCTTCAAATGAAAAATTGCAAAATGTTTATAGTTTATACCAGCTTTTTGTAGTATATTCCCTACTGTGTTTGCATGCAGCTCTTTCCCAGTAGCATATAATTTGATCAGATATGGTTCTGGATTCTGCTCCTGCAAACACTTTTTTGTAAAGCTGAAATATATGAGTAACATCTTTGATTATATTTAGGTTACAGCAAGTTTCCATACATCTGGGACAAATGTGTAGTAGCCCCACAAACATGACAGAACTCCTTTCTGAAAAACAAAATAGCCTTTGCTGCATCCTGAATATATTGATGCCACTGAGGGGGCACTTTGCTGTTCCATAAATGATCAACTATCTTACCATCACAAGGCATCTCACATTTTTAATATTTCACATTCTGGAGTTGATCTGTTATGTTTCTAGTTTCTTCTCCTCTTCTTCCATTCATATCTTGTTTGTAAAAATCTCCGTTCTCTTGTCCTGCTCTGTTTAATGCACTTGTTTCCATTTTAGAACAAGCCCTACTCCCAAATGGCCCACAGAAAAAATGCACATTAGATGGCCAACCTACCCCAAGCATAATAAGGTAGAAAAATCAATAAAAGCAAGTGTAGTGTTAAATAAGCAGCTTGCAGCTAAATGTCATCATTCCAACTCGCTGCTAATCTTTGCTTCTTTATCTCCTGCTTATCTGCCATTGATTTGCTCAGCTGACCGTAGGTGCCAGGTGAGCACTAATCTCAGAGCAAGCAGCTCTGGCAGCACACAGTTCCCAGGGTGCCCACCAGTGAAGGGCACAGCCTCAGCCTGCTCTGTACCAGCCTGGGCACTTGCCAGGGGCACAGCCTGCTGCAGGCGTGCAGAAAGCTGACTGACGTATGGAATTCCTGTAACCAGAACTGGGAACAGCTGGAAAAGATTTTGATTTTGTTTTACCTTAATTGCAGCAAACACATTGGAAAAGGCCACTCAGGATGCAGTCAACCAGATTACAGATGCAAGCCAGAAAGGTAGGAGCAATGACGTTCAAATCAAGATGGAGCAGCTCAACACAAGCCAGAAGCGGCCAGTGCTGATTCCCCTCTGTCCCACAGGCGTTCTCAGCCTGAAAGCCCTTGGTTTCAGTGACAACTTTATATAACCTTTAACATTTTATAACAACTATAACGTTTTTATAACAAATTTTATAAATCTCATGAAAGAATTTCAAGATCTGTTGCTTAGTAGCTCCACACATGTACTGGCAGACAGTATCTGACACTCCCTGGCCACCAAGTCTCCTGCACAGCGTTCAGACATTGGCCTTGTGTTTAGAAACTTGTGCTAACAGCTCTTCTTTCCAGAGGATTAAGTAACACTTTGTTACATCTTGCTCCCCCCACCCCAGCCCTGAGGGCAGGGATCTGTCCAGGTCCAGCCCTACGCTGGATCCCAGCACCTGCCGAGGCAGCAGCTGGGGTCGAACATTACTGATCCTGCAGGTGAAAAGGTGCTGTCTAGAAAGTGCTGGCAGCTTGCAGCTGGGGTTTGGGAACAAGTTAAACTAAAACCTAGACTGATTTTTTTTTTGTTAGTAATTTAATAATATTCTAAGTATGAGGGGTGAATTAGTAATTTTGGGGTGTAAAATATTTCACAAAAGCCAAAATGCATTGGCAGTATCCCCTTAAAGCCGACACCTGCCACAGCTCCATGGATGTGACGAGAAGGGCAGGCTTGGGCACGTGTTGGTGTTAGATGGGGAGGCAGCAAAATGTCCAAACTCTTTTTTAGAGATATATCACTACCTTTTTTTGTAATCTAATTATTTTCACACCTTTCTTCCATCTTAAGTATTGAACCATGTTGCATTTTTCCAACTTTCTGTGTATCTTTTCCCTCTCTTGCAGCTTTTGACAAGGCTTCCAAGAGGGCACAAGATGGAGTAGAAAAAGTGGCTGGACAAGCTGCAGAAGCAATGTCTGGCTTCGGGAAAAAATGCGAATTTAAAAAATGATGCTAATTTAAGTTGGCAGTACTGCTTGTATAAACCTCTCTTTGGTCTGCAATTCCCTACTTCTTTGTGTAGAAAAATGAAAGCTGTTTGATATCTGGATGATTTCGTCCTCTTCAAATACAAATTTTTAAGGCAGAAGGTCCCCTCATCCTTTACTTAGAAAAAATATCTTATAGCATATCTGCTCACAGTCATCAACATGGCTCAAAAGGTTTCAGCAATGCTGTTGCCCTGCTCTTACAACAGCTCAGTGATTATTGCCACATTAGCTGAGTGTATTTACAAAGCCAGTGAAACTGTTCATAACTGGGACACCAGAACATTCATGTGATGAAACTGAGTCAACTTCCAAAAGTTAAGCTGGGGTTGTATTTCTTGTCAGTTGTTTGATTTGTTCCCATCCTCTGTATTTTTAGATTAAGATAAATAAAAGTACTGTAAGATTTCCTCTACTCAGATTGTCTCGTTGTTTAATCTCATTATTTTACTGGGGCTTTCACTGAAGGATCGCACAGTGTCTTGCTAATCTCTTTTGCTCTCTGATTCAAAGTCCAGTGAGGTCAGTGACAACCCTGTAAGGGAGAGGAGTACTGAACCCTTCTGCAGTCTGGCAGACGGATGGAAACCAACAGCCCCGCACTGCAGACGAGCCCTGTGGTGTCTGTGAGTGAACGGAGTTTTGGTGTCCACCCCCTTCTCCTTTCTCCTACACGTCTGTTGCCCATCTAAATGTCTTGTTTCCATTATCCACAATACACCTGTTAAATCTGCTGGGGACAAAGCCCGGTGTCTTTACCCCGTGCTCGCTGGGGGCTCTGCTGCTGAAGCCAGGCGGCAGCGCTGAGGTGCGAGAGCCCCCTGGGAGCGCTCAGGCTCCAGCCACGCCGGAGCTGCAGTGTCTGTGCAGTTCGTGTGGCTGCTCCGAGGCAGCCCCGGCCAGCCATGGCCTGCTCAGGGACGGAGCCGCTGCCACACAAGCAAGGGGGCAATCTTCTTGCCTAGGAGATGGAAGTATTTGTTTGAGATTGCTGCTTGCTGGGCAATCAGAGGCTGTGCAGACAGACAGGATGCCCACTTAGTGCTGCCTCTGTCAACAGAAGGCACTAATACCCACTTATTCACAGTAAGTGCTCTTACCTCAGCCTCTGGGTGTTTCTCGTGGCTAGGCAATATTTCTTTTCTTCTTTTTACTTTTTTTTCCCCTCCTCTCTTGCTTTGAAGCCTTACCAGCCTGTTTCAGTAAGAATCTAATTTGTGTCTTACAAAAGAAAACCAAAGCATGACCAAAACCATCTGGCTGCAATGAAATAGGGCAGTCCAGGCCTGTTTGAGGTATCACAGTCTCGCGCCTCTTGACCAAGAGCTGTAGTTGTCCAGGGCTTTTTGGAAGCCAAACTTTGTGAATTTGGTCCAAGGAGAGACTGGCTCATCACTGAACCCAAAGACCACCCTTGTCTGCAGTCTGCACAAGGACTGTACGAACTGAAAAGACTTTCCAGGACCCTATAAGTAATAGACCATCTGTGAGTAAACATAGTCCAGGGCTTTGCACAGAGTGTCCCTATGCAATGGCTCCTGTCATTTAAAGCTTTAAAAGCCTAAATATTTACCCAAGTACAAGCTCACAGAAAAAGCATTAGACTATTGCACTCTCAGTTACTGGGCAACCCCCAATAGTACTTCATTATTTAGTACTTTTCATGGTTACCTCCCTGATGGAGAAATCTTCAGAGACCGAGCTCTTTAGGCTCAGCATTTCAAACACCAGTGCTGTGTTTGTATGTTATTGTGACCCATACACCACTCTCCATCACACTTTTATTCTGCCTGCAAATCACTTTAATATTACAAAAAAAAATGGTACCGTTGCAGGTATTTTCACCAGTAAAACCTGTTATCCCCTTACATTACAGTCATTAATCCTGTTTTGTTCATGCAGAGCGCAGTCCTGACTCCTGGTATGCAGTTTTATATCCCCTTATTCCACTTGTCTTCAGTGTAACACAGTTGTCAGTTCCCACTGCTCTGGCATAGTGTTGGCAGCAGTGCTGGCAAGGTAGGGACTGGACAGCCTGGCTGGAGGCTCTACTGGAGGTCACCCACTGAGTTGAGAGAGGAGAAACCACTTTATCCATCCAGCCAGGGAGCACCCAGAGGCAATTCCTGAATCCTGGTCCCCAGCACAGGGATGCCCTTGTTGCTTCAGAAGCCTGATTGGAGTATTTCACATCTCTTTTGTCCCCAGGGTGGACGCTGTGCTGTGGGTGCCCATGAGTCTGAGTCACTTGCTGGCAAGTGTTTCCAGGTCTAAACTTAAGCACTTTGCTCCACGAGTAAAGTCCCTGCCCTAGTCACAGTGCTCTTTGGTCTGGAAGCATTTGGGGTTTCTCTCACCCTTGTGCATCACACAGAGACATGTGTCCCAGCCAAGGACTGTGCCTTGCCATCCCACCCAAAGCCTCCAGATGTTCTGTAAAAGTAAAGCAGGCATCCCTAGAGCTCCTGGCAGCTCCTGTGCCATCAGCCCTGGACATGTGAAGTTATCTAACACCTGAGTTCTCAGATTTCCTAAAATTTGCTGCTGGGTGTGCCTGCAGCTGCCTGAGCTATGAAATGCTGAGCAAAGGGGATTCGTGTTTCACCCTGGCTGGGCTGCCCAGCTGGAGCACCTCTGCTCCATGCCCCACTCCAATGCCCCAGAGACCTTCCCAGGGTGGCTGAGGGGCAAACAGCCCTCCCCATCTCCTCTTCACAGCTCAACAGGCCAGAGGCACAGCAGGCCACAGACTTTACCAGATTTTTCTCCTTCTCTCAGGTGAATACTGCAATTAATGGTCAAAGGTTATCAAGAAGCCAAGCTCTCTGAAACATGTCTGCAGTAGTAGTTTCCTGTCATGTGGCAAAGTAAGACCAAGAAACCTGGAGATGAATAAACTGTTGGTGTGTTGGATGCTGTTGCCCATGTGCCACAAGGATGTCCCGGAGGGCTGCACACTCTGCCTGGGTTATGCCATTTCACCAGGCCTGAAACAATGTCAGGTGGCCCCACACAGCCTCTCTCGTCCCCAGAGAGGAGCAGCACGGGCAGCAATAGGACAGGCGGCAAACCAGGCCCCTCTTGGCACCGCCTGCCAAGCAACCATGATTGCTGGATTAGCAATGATGGAGAGTATGTCCCAGGCACTCCCTGAAGTCTCTGGTTATGAGCAATGCTGTCCAGATCCCTTTTGGGGCTGTCAGCACTGTTTGCCCCCAGGGCCCATGGCAGCAGTGGGATTTCCTGCCCACAGGACAAGTTGTCTTTCATGTTCCCACCCATCACACAGATGGACCCTTCACTCAAAACCCCCCACGGTTTGGCAAATAAGGGCCTTTTCCCAAAACCTGCTGCACCTGGGCTGGGGCTGCCCAGCTGAGCTGGGTGGAGGCTGGGGAGGCTTTAAAGGGGCTGTGAAAGGATTCCTGTGGGAGTTCCTGGATGCAGGCATGATAGGCAGGTAGGACCCGGGCACGCGAGGTGGCGATGCTCTGGAGGGTGGGTGTTGGTGTTGTGGGTGCTGCGATTCAGCCTGGGGGATGAGGGCCCTGCAGCCCGCGGCGAAGGTGCTGGGCTTTGTCTCTGCCCTGCAGCTCGGTATGTCTGCCGGCTGAGCTCAGGCAGTGTTTGTGTCTGTGCCTCGGCAGCTCCAGCCCCCGCGTTCGGCTCTGCCCC
>NW_008246060.1:6100972-6118425 GCF_000691975.1 Corvus brachyrhynchos
CTCGGCAGCCCCCGCGCAGGAACGAGCCGAGCTCCTCGGGACGTGTCCCTGGGCTGGGAGGGCTCAGGGGCCCGGAAGAGCAGAGGCAGCGGCTGTGGTGCAGGGCCTCCGTCACTGGAGCTGGGGAGTGCAGTTACCGAGACGTGTTGCTGCGATGGGGATGGCAGAAACCGTGACACTGAGTGCAACCTTACATCGTTCTAAATGCATGTGTGACAAAAGGCCTGGTGCCTGCAGGGGACTGCACCTCCTCCTTGGTCTTCTATGGTTCTGGTCTATATGTAGTGAGAGAAAATGGGTCCTTTTTGTATTTGAAAAGTGAGATGCATTTTAATGCTGTGTGCTTTCACTCTGTGAGACAAACATCACCTTTACCTGTGCGTAGGGAGTGTTGCGATGGCAAGTGCTCTCTCCCATGTTATAATGCTATATGTACGTGCAGTGTGTCAGTGTAATGTAATTAGGGTTGGCTCTATAATTTTATTTCTGCACTGATGTTCACTGGGAAGCTAGTGCTGGTGCTGTACCAGTCTGCACTCATGGAAGTTGCTCATGAGCTAATGTGGCTTTCAAAAAAACTATTTGTGGTACTGGAGTGTGTGAGAGTGGGAACCATTCTTCACTTTGGAATTAGAATAGGATGAGGAGAGGTATTTCCAGTGACAACATAAACACTTGTACCTCGACAAATACACAAACCTGTTGCTTACTCTGAGTCTTGCTATCTTCATGCATCTCTCTGCTCTCAGTAACTGGAGCAGCAGCAGAACAGGACTAGGAAACTGCAATTTCCTGTGAACAAGGCTGGCTGTGGGTAACTGAGGATGTCACAGGGAACAATGTGTACGTTTTACTGCTTGGCTGCTGTGCAAAGAATTTCGACTGGTCAGGTGCTGGTCTGAGTTATCTGAAATATTTCTGGGTTTGTTTTCTTTTTTCCTGCATTGCAGTTCTGTTTTGAACTTTGTCAACAACCCTTGACTTGATGTCAGTTTAAAACCAATATTGTTACTTTCCTTCTGGCTTTTTGTGAGCATATTCTGGTAGAATTTGCTTTCAGATATGGTGAGTAATCCTTTCCCTGCTGTCAGAAGATAAAATGAGGAAGGCAACCCCATCCCTACCCTCAGTAACTCTACATCCTATTTAATTGGTATAAAGTAGGACTTTGTGGTCTGTAAAAAAACCTGCAGTGGTGGGAAAAAACCAGAACTTTTACTGTAATGCTGGAAAGGGACATTGCAGAGGAACTGTTGTTCATGAAGTGCCATGTCTGGCATCAAGAGAGGCATTCCTAGACCCTGCTGTAGGATAAAGAGCAGCTTGATAAATAAACCCTTGTTCTGAGGTAGCTTATGCTTCCCTCTCTGCCTCTGTCCCCATCCCACCCCCTCCCTCCCAGTCATTTTCAGCAATAATTATTTGATCGTAGAGTGAAACCTTCTGTCTTGTGTGAAAGGGCACATAAGTAGTTCTGCTGGAAAGCTGGTGATCCCAGAAAAAAGCAAGCCTAGTGTTTTGGGGTGAGATCAGCTCCTGTGTGGCGGGACAGCATAAAGGTGCCCTGTGAAGAGGAACCAGGGTGGCATGGGGGCTACATGCTCAGCAGTCTGCATCCTGTGTGTCCCATCCCATTGGCCACAGCTGGGGGGACAAGGCTGGGCAGCCCAGCTTTTTGTCAGCTGGGCAGGTGGAGCCAGCCTTGCTCTGAACCTCACCACCTGTTGCTGATGCCTGAGATTCTGGAGGCTGTGCTGGGTCATGCAAAATGTTTGCTGTGGGGAAGGACACAAACCTACCCTCCTGAGCCAGACCTTGGAAATAAGAAGTTAAAATATTAATTATGACACACCGTGAAATTATGAGCTTTCTCTAACACAATAAAGATTTCGTCAGATGCTTTAGAAAGCAGGGTTAGCGCCTCCCATTTCTTTTTATAACCGTGAATTTTAAGTCCCACTGGGGATCAAAAGAATGTGGGCAAGAATCATCTGAAACTGGATACTTTTCTATGTAAGGTTTTGAAATGACAGAGTTGATTTAAGCAATTCTTCAGCTGAGTGTTTCGTGATGCAATGTTTTTCTGCCTGGTTCACGACAGGCTGTGCCAGCCTGCGTATCCCCCTGGGGCACTGGAGCCTTTGGTCAGGACAGCTGTGGCATGCCCACTGTTTACCAACTCCCTGATATGGAAAAACAAAGCTTTCATTCCTGGGCTATGGAAAACTTCTGCCGATGAATCCACGCCCTCTCTCCGGGGAGGAAAACATAACAAACATTAATGTCTCTTCACCCTTTTATGCCTGGTATATTAATCACCCAACAAGGGCTCATGACTTTTCCCTGTTCAAGTTTGCATTTGCCCTCTAACTACTGGGAGGAGTCCTGCTTTGTCTATAAAAAGCTGCACTTTGCCAAACAGTGTAACAGAACCGAACTTAGGGATTCACTCACCCATCTCATCCGGGGAGAGAGAACTGAGCACAGCCATGTTCGGGATTGGGAAGAAGCTCGCTGAGGAAGCTGTGCAACAAGCTGAAAGTGCTGCACAGGTGGCAGGTAAATACAAATTGCTGCTTTCCCTCCCCCTGTGCCTTGGGTGTTAAAGTATTTGCCCTGTTCCCGCCCCTGCTGCTGGGAGCAAATCTGCCCCTGGGGCATGAACTCTATAGATGCTGCCCTCAGGGGTGGGGTCAGCACATCCTGTAATCTCCAAGCCTTCTAACACTATAGTAAGTGAAGGTCTGATATTAACTACTGGGTTTTCAACAACTTTTCCTCTTCTGGCTCGTACTGCGTGGGTGCTGAGATGATGTGCTGATGACGGGACAGCAGAAAGCTGAGAGTAGAGGCGAGGCTGCTTATTTAGGGCTTTGCTTCCTAATATGACCAGCCATGACAAATCCGAGTTCTGTAGCAGTACAGTGTATCAGCTCTGAGGGCTCTGACCCTCTCGGTGCTGCACAGAGAGGCGCAGTTAAGTGCCCTGATGTCAGCGCACCAGCCCTGCCAGTGCCACAGTTACACACCCCACAGAGAGCACAAGTACAGTTGCAGGGGCTCAGGGCATGAGCCAAATTCACTCCTGCAGAGTTTTGCTGAACTGGCCCTGAAGTTAAATAACCATTGTTAGTGGAGCTTTAACATGGAGACCTGCACTGCTGAGATTCCTGAAATGTTTGTGCTTAGTATGTGAGTGCTGGAAACTGTTTCATATTTCTTTACATGACATCTAAGTGAACTTTTGAAACCAGTTACTTTGCCTGTGATTTCAAATGCTGTAGAAATATCACTTGTGGGTTATGTGCCCAATGAAACAAGTGGGAAGTCTGCTACTTATTTACTATGACTTGGTTCATTTTGCTAGCAAGATGAAGGATGCATAATCCCACAGCCACCCTCTTTTCCAAAGGATTTGGATTTATTCTTAATTCAGCTATTTTTATGCTGAGGCATGGAAGAAAAGCACCAGGATGTGGGCAATTGGAAGGGAACCACCAATTTTTAAAATGAAGATCTTTCTGATTTTGCCATAGAGTAGTCCTAGAAATGCATATTTTGTGGCAGGTTTTTGATGTTCCTAATTCCTTTAACACTGGGGACACATCTACTGTTTCCTATGCTGGAAGACAGTATGGATTTTTCAGAAGTCACATTTGTCATCTTCAAAGAAGCTGAGTACTAATCTCAATCAGCTGATGGAACTAAGTGTTCAGGAGTCAACAAACTCTGAGAGCAACGTTCATAAATAGTAGCTGCAGTTCTTCCCCCTCTGTCCCAGCTCTTTGGATATCATCAGTCTGAAGCCCTTTGCCTGAACCCTGCCAGTGTCTTCCCAGCAAGTCCTGCACTGCAGCATGGCTCTTCCAGCTGGAGTTGGATCCTGGAACAACAGAGGGGTGTCCCAGGCACTGGCCCAACTTTGGCCACTTCTGGGCAATCTGCACATACCTTGATGACAGGCAGTAAATACACAGCACATGGTGCTGAACTCATCACACCATTGTTAGTACTGCACTGACTGCAGAAGGATTCTAGAGGTACCCTCTAAACCCCCATTTAAATGAAAGTAAAGGGGATTTAATGCCAGATTTCAACTAAAAAAAAGACTGTCTAACTGGTGGTTTTGCAACGATTAATTACCTTGTTTCAATTACTGTTGTGCTTGCACGTGCCCCAAAGGCACAGTCCCGTGAGCCATTGCCAAATACAGAGTGGCACAACTGGGCTTTGCAAGTATCTAAAATTAGCACCTATCCCATGGGTCCTGAAAGGAGTCACAAACTCGGCTGTGACCCAAGACTGCTACGGGAAGCATTTTCCTTAGCTGCACCTTACGAGCAGTGAACACCACTCACATTAGGAAACTGCAGCAAAAGATGATGTGTAATGATAATTAGCATGTCTTTTAAGTGGTGGAAAATGTCCTACAAGCTCAGGATGAAACAGGCCACTGGTTTTTACGAAACACTTAAAACAACCACTGTTGAAGAGCCACTCAACACAAGCCTGGAGACCTTTGAAGTTTTAGACGCTCTCAGTAGACTTAAATGCCTTTCCTCACCTCAGCATTTCTCCCTCCTGCCACTTCCATGAGGAATGTCTTGATCAGTCAGCCACCCCTTCAGTATCTATTGTGCAGAACACATCTACGGTGTTTTTAAGAAAAGTAGTACTTGGAGCCAGGGGTAATAAAACAAATACAGGTTCAATGAAAGGCCATTTGTCCCAAACTTCTGACTCTTGTGAGCAAGACTTCCCTAAGCAGAGCTGTTAGAAGCTGATCATCCAAAGATTTACCATTATTTCCTAGGCTGCAGGCCTTTAAGACAATACCTTCTCTTGCTCTTCATTTCTCAGTATTCATTTCTCTTCTATTGAACTTTTCCACGCCTTTAAAACTACTCTGGTCTCTTACAGAATACATTTTCTTTAGGTACAAGAGACAGTATTAGACTAATCACTAAATTTTTGATGTGCTGCTCGTACAGCACACCAGCTCAGAGAGTGAACACCAGTTTATGCAGCTGGTGAAAGAATCTTTACCAAACTGCTCTCAGCAGATCCTAGCCAGGCTAAGTAAAAGGAAGGTTTCATTGCACCCAATTCTCTACTAGGGTTTATTTCTTGACATTGTGGTGTCACACATTACAATCCCATAATCTTCATCTATACCAAGACCCATGGATACTGTGGGGAACTGTAACCAGAGTCCTAATAGCACCTCTCCCACTAGATCAGGATGCCCATCCTTATGGAATAATTATTCATTTTCTAGCCCTGAAACATTTAGGGAACCCTTTGAAAACGTGACTATTGAAATTAGGGGGAGGGTAAAGCCTGCTAAACTGACTTTTTTTTTCCTCCTAATTGCAGTTGACACGGTGAGCCAGACTGTGCAGCAAGCAGCAGAACAGGCTAAGGATGCTGGGCAGAAAGGTACGGTAATGTTTGTGTTCATTTCAAAATGTCACGACAGTGAAATCCCAGACAGGGCCCCCAGCCCTGCCTTGCTCCTTGTCCCACACCTGGTGGGAAAGGGAAGCTATTGCAGTGATGCTACAGTTACCCTTGTTTTTCTCTTTTAAAAGCACTTGATGAAGTCTACAAAGTTGCTGAAACCGGTGAAAAAGCTGTAAAAAATGTAGCAAACCAAGCAACTTCATGGGGCAAAAGCTTTGGACAATGAAGATAAAAATGTACCACTGAAATTTTTGTAAACAAGTTTCTGCTACATATACTCTTAAATAAAGACAATACTTACACTCTGCCTGGCTTGCATGTATTCCTTTGGTTACATATATAAAAATAAATTTACAATCACTGGTCTAGAAAGACTGGATTACTGTACAGACCAGGCAGCTAGAAAGCTGTGGCACGCTACTAATGCAAAGAGGTTTTTTCGTTTGGGTTTTTTTTTTTTTTTTGGGAGGGGTAAGGGCTAGCTTGAAGTCGGCAGCAAGTGAAGTCAAACACTTGAGAGCTGGTCTCCGATTTTGTCACTGAGCCTAAATCCTGATTGTGTGTACACAAATCTCACAAGCTGAGCACCCAACAGCCCTCTCCAGACAAGGTAAGAACCTCTGTGCCTCTCTGTGTTTGTGCTTCTGATCTTATTGGTAAAATCACAGCTAGCTGTGTGTAGAGGAAGGCTCAAGTGTGTTTAAGGTGTATGTGACCACTGTTCAGCAGCACAGTGACGCTCAGAGCCAATGGCAGCAGCAGAAGGTTGCACTGCTGCCAGCAGAGCACTTGGCTGCACGAGCTGCTTGGTGCTGAGCTGGGTCACTGGTGCCACTCCAGCAGCTCTGCACAGCACAGGCAGGATGGGTAATGCAGCCACACTGTAGGCACTGACCATGTCTGCAGGGCTCCTGTTAAACCCACACAGGGGCACAGCTGCTGGAAGAATCAGAACCAGGTAATTTTGAGTAACTCATCAACACCCAGAAAAAGATCCCCAAATACCAGGAACACCCTGTGTGCATATGAACTTAGAATGAGATCTTAGAATCTGATACGACAGACTTCTCAATTAGTAACAGAATAATTTAGAGGTTTCTTACCTGGCATCTTGAAATCACAGCAAGAATTTCCATTGCTTTGACACTTCTTCCTGATGGTGATAGTTGGCATCAATGAAAAGAAGTGTAGCACTGAGTTCTTTGCTGGGACAAAAAAAAAGGATTGTTCTGCTTGCTCTTCTGTATAATAGAAATATTTTGCATTTAGTAGTTTGCAAGCACCATGCAACTCTGAACACTGTAGTTGTCATCCTTATGTGATTCACTTGCAGCTTTAGAGGACTTGCTGAGCTGCTATTCAACACAAACTGCATACCTATGCAGTACTTAGTGCTGAATGAGAGCTTAAGAGCACTTGGTAAGGATGTGCTTTGCTCTATGAAGTAGGCGTGGTTAGAAAAGTTACTAACCTGTGTTGAGATCTAACTTCAGGTCCTGACTGGCTCCCTGCCAAACACCACAGCAAGTTTTGTGGTAAATGTCTGGTGGCATACAAGTGAATACATGCAGTGATAAGGTTATTAGCTGGCAGATAAGACTTGTGTGTGTGGGTACATTATATATAAGGAGGGTCTAACACCTAAGTGAAGTCACAATTTTAGTAAAAAACCCCCAGGATTTATAACATGCACCTCAGAGAGTGACATCTGTCTTCAGCTGTGGCTTGGGCTGGGAAAAGGCTAGAGCTGCTTTGCAGCCAAACCTCTAAAATCACATTAACTCATAGAAACTGTACAAAATTTTGCTACTTTCTTCTCTCTGTTGTTGTTGCTGGGTCTTGAGAGGTATGTGCACAAAATGTGATAAGGAACATGCGACTCCATTTTTTTTTCTTAACTGTCTGATCACATTAGGAGCGAGGTTAACAATGCTCAGAACCGGTGTGAGATTATTTCAGAGCAGGCTATCACAAGCAGTCGGGGATCGCTGATAAGGGTTTGGTTCTTGTGTTTAGCTACAAAGGGCAAATCAGCCGACATGCTCTTAAGTCAGCCTCCAAGCATTTGTCTCCTCAAGGATTTCAACCCTTTGATTGAAACTACCTTAAGTTGTTGTTACACCCACCCTTGGACATGCTTGGATTCACGTCTCCAACACTGACTCTGTTAACAAGAGGTCAGTAACCTTACAGTCAAGCCGCTGAGCAGAGATCCAGTGAACCTTAAGGGCGCATCTCTAGGTTTAGTAAAATCATGCCAGGTGCTAGATCTGCTTTTTTTCCCAAGATGTCCCTGGAAAAGAAGTGTTAATGTGTGTGTACACAAGAACAGAGGATGCTAATGAATCGGGGAATACAGGCATGGTGCAGGCTTTGGCTTTTTTTCCCTTCCAAGCTGGGTGGAGGTAGAAGATATCCCAGCCAGCTAACTATGCCAGCTTTCTGTATGCTCCAGCACTGAAAGAGTCCTGTTTTTTGAGTCTGCAAAACCAAACTAGCTATAGAGGAAATTAAGCAGGGGAGGGAGAACAATAATAAGAATTTTGCTTTAAATGAATTTGCTTCCAGATAATGCAACACTGCTTTTAAGATTATTTCTATTTTTTTATAATCCAACTGTTTATTTGTGAGCTTTTAGCCTACAAGTTTTGGTTACAATTTGTTAGAGCTGAATTGTTAAAATCATAATTTTGTTTTACTATATAATGGTTTATGTAAAAACTGCACTGAAAAATATGATCCAGGATACAGAACTTGTGTTTAGAGATCCACACCTTGATCACAATAGTTCTCTCAAGCTCAAAGGGTTCACATTTTAAAAAAATATGTGTGTATGTGTATATATATATATATGTTGCACTTAGGTGATCTGTAGTACTTTTACAACCCTAGATGCCAGCATATACGATAGAGTAAGCCACTAATTAAATGTATCACACAGGTTTATTGCTCCATACTAACTACTAAATAGTTCTTCACGAAAATTTTAGAGGACAAGCTAAAAAGACCTGAAATTATTTACTAAATATATGCAACTTCAAAATCTTGCTGATAGGCAAGATTTTTCAAGAGATGAAGATCTGTATGAGTGAGCCCCTGAAGATAATTCAGGGGGAGTATCTTAGTAGTGGTCACGTAATGAATAGACAAGGGTGCTGTGAAGATTTGCAGATTGACTCTAGCTACAGAAAGCTATCGCATGAAATAGAAAACAGTAATACACCAGCATAGTAGGTTTGGAAAGGTCAACTTTTTTTTAATAACTGCTCTCTCTCTCCAGGTTATGTCATGCAGTTACAAAGTAGTTAGGAAAAAGCATGAGTTTCTGGGAGGGACTAATTGTCTTTTTAAAAAAAACATTCATATTCATTACATAAATAACATCTGGCACTTCAAGGGGACTCCAAGGGACAAAAGCCTTACACTTCAAAAACTGTGCTTGATCCAATATTTTGTTGAGGTCCAATTTGTTGTACTTTATGTTCAAAACTTTCAAGACCTCCTGATGACAAAAAAAAAAAAAGGCTG
This sequence comes from Corvus brachyrhynchos, assembly GCF_000691975.1. NCBI lineage: Eukaryota > Metazoa > Chordata > Aves > Passeriformes > Corvidae > Corvus > Corvus brachyrhynchos. The sequence continues at coordinate 6,109,964 of NW_008246060.1, forward strand.
TGTGTATTAAGACAGTGGATTAAGTTTATAGCAGCATTCTAGCTCCTCTGTGGTCTGGCCAATGATTTCTGGGTTCAGTTTCACTTTAGTTGTTCACTGAGGCAGTATCTAATTCTCAGAAAGCCTCTGAAAGGAAAAGACTGAAAAAGAATTCCAAAAAATCTAAGTATGATTGCTTACCAAATTCAGAATATCCCTTTCTTAAAAAAAAGGAAACAACCTATAGTCAGAATAGTTATGTAGATACTTGATTAAAAACATAACTAGAGTTGCTCAATAGTTTCAGCTTATAAAAATATTAGTCTGTCAGCGCTACAAACATCATGATGATAGTCAAACTAGCTTGAACAAGCAAGAAAAGGCAGTACTGTAACAGTAGCACAGTTAAAGAAAAAATATTGCCTTAAGAGAATCAGGCCTGAAGCTTTACTACAAATAAAAACTAGACTCCTATCAAAATTAATCCCTGCTGGAGGCCCATTCTTCCTTTGACAATGCCACAGCATTGATCATACAAGGCCTTACTGAAAGTGCTGAAGCCAAAATTATGTCATTAAACAAAAGTGCATGAAGTAATAATGAGCTAGGTGCTCATATAGTACAGTATCTGATCTGAAGTCTGAGAAGTGGCTCAGGTGGCAAGACCACTCTTTCATACATAAAATGTACCATTTTGTTTTGTAGGCGAAACACCCAGAATGGCCCCCACAAGTGCAGATGAACTGTTATCTTCAGGTACATACTTGTATACAATTTCCTAATCCACGGATTTTTATTGTAAAAAAGACTAGTTTGGAACTGAAACTAATTGAGAATAGAATCCACTATAATGTCAGAAGAAAAGAAAAGTTTGTGGTTACATGTAAACTTGTGATAAGCTTTCTCAAGAAGAGGGTACATTAACAGCAAGGGGTGGGATACAATAAGGAACCGTAATGGCCTGTTTATGTAAAGGTCAAACCAGCCTCATTGTACACTTTGAAGACTTTCTCAATTGCATTGACATAGGCAGCTGTTCTCAGGTCCAGACCCAGGTTGTATGTCATGGCAGTACGCATGATTTGCTGAAACAGAAAAGGTTACATGTGATTTCTGCAAGTTTCTCCACAGGACCTCAACAATTCTGCTTGGAGGATCCAAGTTAGGAGTAAAAGGAGCTGCTAGATTGGTATCAGAGCGGATCCTTTGTGGATCAATTCTGACATTTCTTGATTCCCCTTACAACTGAGAACTGAAAGGGAAGAACATCTTTCCCAGGTCACTATATTATCCCTTTTCAAGTCTTACAGTGATAGGGAGAGACCAGATGTTTAAAGTAGCCTTTGGCCCGCTAATTAAACATACAGCAGAGAGGAATTCATCTAAAACTGTTAATGGTCAAGTAAAGCACTCTCATGCTTTAAAGCACTTTACATGTCCCAGATTAGCCAGGTACAAGAAGACAATTAAAAAGTTTCTACTTACTACAGCTTCTACTAGAATAATCTCTAATGTTTATTATACCCAGTTAAAAGTTGGCCATGATGGCAGGGAGCAGAGATTCTTCATACTCTAAGTGACTTCCATTAATCATGTACTGTTTACCTACTCCTTTAATTGCAAAGAAATTCTGTACAACATATTCAAAAACTGTCCCAAAGTCACGTGAGTTTCCTTTCATGTAAGTATATACAGCAGTGCAATATTTACCCGGGCAGAACGTTCCATTGTATAAGCCAATCCAGAGTGTACAATGTCTTTCTCAGATGCACCCTGTAACAGGGAATAAAATCAGAGTTTAATCCAAGAAACAAACAGGTTCTCATTGTGTGCTGAGGACAATGACGTGTTCGATTCCCATAATTACTGAAGCTTGTTCACTCATTCTCTTCTAATGATTCGTGAAGAATCTAAATAGCCTTTACTGTGTTACTTGAAGAGCTAGTTACGGTCAATTCAATTCTAAAACCTCAGATACGAGCACTGAAGTCTTTTATAGGCCTAGCTTCCAGATGCATGATGCTACTATTATCTACTGCTATAGTAATGACTGTTTTCAGCCTTCAGACCACACAGCAAATATTAAACAAAAAAGCTCCCAAGAGTCAACAACCTATAGAGGCCTCTTGCAATTGTTTTGAAGACAGACAGGTTTTAGGAAGGTCATAGATCCCAAATTCATATATTCCACATTGTATTAGCCCTTAGCAACTCCATAACTTTATTCCCATTAAAATTTAAATACACAGAACAATAAGCAGTTGAAGAAATTACAGGTTCAATGTTCCATCATCCTGATTGCTGTAATTTACTAATAATTGGACATTGGGCTCCACAAAATACTTGCCTTCCCTGAAATATCAATTTGGGCTGGAAGTAGAAAGTACTAGGCCAGATTCTATGGCTTGTGTTTAAGTGATCCAGCATTTGCTTTAAGCCACAGAATCCATCACACATGCTACTCATATAGCCTAACATGCATGAACATGCACCCCTCTGGATCAGGCTAAAGTCTATTGATATCATCCAACTTAGTCCAAGTTTATATGCATTTCCCCTGATTTCTTCTTGAGGAAGCATGGTATAATATTTTTCACAACTTGCTGGACATTTTTCCCCTCCTCATTTGTCCCATCTCCTCCTGAATTTGGGTTTAAGAACAATTGATGCTTTTAGTTTCCATGTATCCCTTGGCAGAGTATTGCACATCTGAACTATCTGCTGTGCTAGGAACCATACCCTTATTCTTCTTTCTGCACCTCACTGTGCTGGTTTTGTTTGAACCTATCTCACTCTCTTCTATCATTCCCTGCAGTAAACAATCTATCCTTACCCACCCCTTTTTATATGCCTCATTCTACAGATCACTGTCTCCACCCCAGGCCTTGTTCAGGCTAGTAGGACCTAGGTTAGTTCATTGTTCCATGTCAGAGAAGCTCCTGTACTTTTATCTATCCTTATGATCTTGCTCTGAACTTTTTCCACACCTCCAGTGTTTGAAGATGCAGAGACCTAACCTGCACACAGTATTCAGAAGGCAGCATACTCTGAATTCATATGGTGCCATCATTAGTAAGTCTTATCCCTTCAGAACAATTTCTTATGCTGGATTTGCTTATTGACTCTTACAGATTTCTAGGCTTCCAAAACTTCCTTTTAAATGCAAATGGATCAGCTTGCAACCCATCACTTCGTGTGGGAACTTCCCTACCGTGTATTGCTGCATATTAGATAGCAATGAATTTTACCTGGCATTTCTTTGCCCACTGATTCACTCTTTGAGGAACAAGCTAAAATTTTTCATCCAGCTCTTATTCTGGAGTTACAGAAACATCAAACTGTCTGTGGTGTGGGATCTTGCTTAAAGTTTTTTGGAAAACCAGGCAAACTATATCAACAAGAGCTCCAAAATACAAAAAGCAACTCCATTAAAACCATAGCTTTTTTACAATATTGGAGGTATTTTGCATGGGCTGAAGTAAAAGAAAGAAAAAATAGCTTATTTCCAATATTCCGAAGCAGTTCAGATCATTTGCTTGCTTTATTTGTTTGGCCATCAGGCTAATTATGTACTAATGCTTTGCTTGGGGAAAAGTGCTCTGTGACAGCTACAATGGTAAAATTGAGATTGCAGTTATAATATCAGAGTACAGCTCCCCTGACAGTAAAAAAAACCAGCAGCAAGCACTTACCGATATCCTATCTTGAAATTCTGCTGTAGGCACAACTGGAATAGTTCCCCCATGTTTCCCAAATTTTCTTTCCAAGCTTTCCTGGACAGACACTAGAAAGAAAGAAAGAAAGAAAGTAGATGCAAGGTAACTGACAAAGAAAGGAATGCTTCCCTAACAAAGGAGGGGATCCCAGGACTTTCAGCATTCAATGGCATGAAATGGGGCTGTGGGTAAAGGGAGTCATCTTATTTTTGTTTTCTAAGAAAAGGGGAAGATACTGATGTTTCTTTATTTATAGGTGAATGATTCCAGTATCAGTAGTAATACTGCTATAGTACAGTCACAGGACAAGTGTGACTATCCTTATAAAACTGGTAAGAGTAATCTGGATTAATTTTCCTAACTTGATAGATAGTATTAGACAAAATATTTCTGCAAGTTAAAGCCATCAATTATCTCTTATTATACTTGTAATACACAGTAATTGCTAAGAAAAAATGGGAAATTTTAGGATTTTTTTTCCTTAGGACATGAGCAGTGCTTTGGTATTTTCACTGATAATTGCCATAACTCTCAACTACTTTAGAAACACCTTGCAGTGCATGATTTATGAGAAAATGTTATATTAAAAACTATGCAGGTGTATGTTTTGTCAAGTCCAGTGTCTCAGGATTCTCATGTTTTCTACAGAATATTGTTTAAAATGAAACATCCTCCAGTTCTTCTCCACTGAGCTTCTTCTCTTCATGTAATTGTTATTGTTTCCCAGAAAGTAGGCAGCACAGAATGACTGTAAGTGGAGCTGTGAGCCATAAGCAGGTTTTTCCAGTGCCTGTCTCTATTATATTATTGGCCTTTATAGAAATCCTCTATTGTTGTATGGGCAGAACAATGGTACCCACTTGAACTTTGAATGTTTCTTAAATATCAAGTGTACAGCTGAAAGATGTTTATTAAGAAGTAATAAATATTTCACTTAAGTGGCTTGACTTCAGGGTTTTATAAAACTGAGGAAAGAATGAAAAGATAACGGAAAAAGTATGCATTTAACTTAAGTCATTAGAGTTGCAGGTCAGTTAACCTACAAAACCTTTGCTTTAGTATGCAGCAATTACAGACTTCTGGGAAAATTGTGGTGAATTTAGAAGAGTTCTGTATTAATTTCTCCCACCCACACTTGGTGCTTGCTAGTCCAATCTACCAATTAAACAGTGTGCAGAAGCAGAACTGAGCACTTACTGAGCAAGTGGTAGTTTGAATCTCTCTCATATTTGAAAGTCAAACGGCCATAACTGACGTGGTTCAAGTTTTTCAGCCATTCAAAGTAGGATACTGTTACACCACCAGCATTCAGGTAGAGATCCTGCACAGAAATAGTAAATATTTTGAATTGTGACCATGTGACAAAGACAGCTCTATCATATTCTGCAAAAGCAAGCAGAAATATTATGTGCAAGGCACTACTTTAAACTGCAGTATGCAAGACAACCCAGTTCTTATTCTTACAGGACAACACCCTCTTCAGTTCAGGGATTACTTCTACTGATTTAAAATAGGACTTGACTTTAGAACACATGAAGCTTAGATGTGCTTGACTGACTATTTCTATTTTAGCACAAGTGTTTAAGGAAAGTAGGGCATTCTTAGGCCATCTCAGTGAGTAAAGGCTGAAGATAAGCCACTCTATCTGGCAAGATCACTTGATCAGGACACCCTTTCTCTGTGAAAAAATTGTCATTATAGCTGGATAGGTCTTATTCTTTCAAATTATCATTACACATACTCTATATAATCTAAAGCACGCAGTTCAGTCAGAGCATCACCCAAAAACGCTGTATCTATACACTGGCCAGAATATTTATTCTTCCTTCTTCCTTTGTTTAGTGCACTTTTTAATTGAGCAAATGTCAGCTAATAATTGTTATCTTTGGTCACTTACAGTTGTAGTGAGGTTTTTAACAAATATTATCAATCTTCAGCAACACTGGCACCCATTTCCTAGACATCAGTTACTAAAAGGCACTCTTAGAGAATGAATGGCTAGTAATAAAAGCCTTCAATAACTAGAGTCTTGGTTCTCTTCACAAAAATGTTCCTTTTGTAATGAAAATCAAAGGTCATGATAGAACCTTACAGGGATAACCATGATATTCCGCTCCAAGAAGATTTTGTCAGCTTCAGGAGTTGTAGGCCCATTGGCACCTTCAGCAATAATCTGAAAGAAATCACAGCAGAGTAACTCAGAGGTATAGATTTGGGTTTCTCCATGCTGATTATAGAATGTTAGTGCTTAAACAGACCTTCTCTACTTTTCATTTACATTTGAATTCTTTGACTTACTTTTGCTTTAACCTTGTGTGCATTGGACTTGGTCAACTGCTTCTCGCTGGCAGCAGGGATGAGAATGTCACAGTCTGTTTCCAGAATACTGCCCTCAAGTGGCTTTGCTTTCGGGAAGCCCATGATTGTCCCGTGTTGCTGTGTGAAGAAAACAAACCACTGTGGTTTTAGTGTGTTGTGCACTCATTTGAATTTCTTCCCTTTTTCTGACTTTCAAAGAGAAAAAAGGGAGCAGCAACAGTACTAGAGAGACAACACATAACATAATTCCTATCCTTACTTACATGTAAAAAGCAAGCTACAAAGCTTCAATAACAGTCAAAGTTCCCAAGACTGAAGCATAACTGCTCTCTGCATAGACACTGATAACCATTTGGGCTCTGGAATATGTAAAAAACCCCCTCCCTCTCAGCTCTTAAAATAGTTTTTAAACAACTGAAATGACTCACTAGTCTGCTACACCCAGGATAAATTGCATCACATAAGATTCAAAAGGTTTTTAAGATTCAGTACTACAATGATGGACTTTGTTTAGTGATAGAATCTTCATTCCTTTGAGAAAGAGGGTGATAAAGAAATTCAAGTACTCCCTATATAAAAAAAGACACATCAAATAAGCCCCTAAGAAACTTAAGTAGAAGATTGTATTTTAGTGCCTGTGAACTGTCCCCTCAAGTCTGCTTCACTTGGAAATTGAAATAAAAAGACCACATCCAGTTTTTATTATGAACTACACATTCAAGTCACACTGCCAGGCAGGCTTTCATTCTTTCAAAAACATCCAATAGGTAAGTAACAGCAAAAGTACACTTTGTACATCTTCAATGACCATGTGCTTGTGATTCTCAGTCAGGAATCCTTAAGGAACCTCCTTGCCCTGGTTCCTTAAGACATCCTTCCTAGTTTAGGCATAAGAAAGCCAAAATAAGAAGAATTCCAATTCTGAAAACAAAGTAATTAGCCTGCACACATACAGACATTTTTTTGAGAGTCAGGTCAAAGGGTAAAAATGGTACCACCTGCATTTGCGTTCTTGTTGGGGATAAGGAGAATCAGAATAATCAACATTTCTAAGCCACTTTGTAAGGACTATTTGCAGCATCATTTAAATATCACAACACCAGTTTACAGTCATCAGTCTTTCTATGTATTTGCAAAGCTGACAAAAACGAAACTCTTTCTGCTTAGCTGAGCTTCATACCAATTTGAAATCTTCTAGTTCCTTTGGGTCAATCCCATCAGGATTCCAGATAGAACCATTAAACTCTCCGACAGCAACGCATTTTGCACCAAACCGATGCAAGTATCTCATAGAATGCAAGCCCACGTTACCAAATCCCTGAAAGTGGAAAGAGAAAGGAAAAAGCAGTTAACCCTCCAGCTAAAATGATGATTACTGCTAAGGCTTACACAGTTTTAAATAGTCCTTCATCTATTGGCACATCTTGGCATTAGATGATGTGTATAGGCAAGATGGAAGAAATCTATATGCATTGTATTCTTATCTGAATACCATTGCTGAAATTATGTACAGTTGTGGGAAGACTTTATACTGGAAATATAGAAAGGAAGAGTTAATGCTACTACAAAAGTGTCAAAATTATGATGTTTATCAACATAGGAACATTCTGTGTATCTACTTCATGACTGGCACCGTCTTAGAGATCAGTGAATTTTTGTGTGACAAGGCCATTAAGTTCCTTTACTTCCAGAATGCTGACATTCTGGAAGTGAAAGAACACACATAGCAAACCAAAAAGTCACGTGACTGATGTTGAAAGTTTGTAGTACGATTCTGTGCTGAAAAAAAGGCTGAATAATAAATTCCTGTATAACCTAGCTTCAATTATACTTAGGATTTTTGCTTATGCATTAGAAGCAAACTTTGATAGAAGAGTCTGTCATGCCTCAGGTCTCTTTGAAACGCTCTATGCTCATTTTCCTACAAGAATTTTTCGCTTTTCTTATGGCCGTGTTTTCAGTCTAAGTTTTGCTTAAGTGCCTGTTGGTGAGTCCTCTGCCAGGCATGAAAATGCCAAAGTGCAGGGAGATGAGTGTGCTGCTGGGTCTGTGTAAGGCAGAGATATTTGTTCCAGGCCACAGGTTAACTAGAGGACAATTTGGAGGTTACAGTTACTCTGCTATTTCTAACAAGCACGTTTTGAAAACAACAAAACAAATCAGTTCCTCAAATCCTCCATTTAACACACTGTTTAAAGTTGAACAAGTTTCATTTCTTTGAAATGTCAGGAACAATAATGCATACTACTGACTATCAAACCCTTTCAAAATTCAACTACATAAATCCTTAAGTCTTAGGAACACCAAAAATGTACATTCAACCTTACAAATTTAGGATAAGGTCTTGGTTTCTATTTTTCCAACTGCTCATTTTATAATGGAACAAGATCATAACACTCAATTCCTTCTCTCCTTGAATTTTTTATTATAAAACATTGCAACAAATTC